>NW_028289126.1:975460-1133420 GCF_059628265.1 Tinamus guttatus | reverse complement strand
TACTAATTCATAATGAAAGCCTTTTTCATTCTTGCCCCTCTTCTTTTCCTGTCCCCCTTCCAAAAAGATGACAGTAAGACCACAGTGCTTACTTTAACGGGCTCAGTTTGAATCACAGGTGCTGGCATGGCTATGGCGCTCTGGGCGTAAAGCTGGTGATAAGTTGCTTGAACTCCATGATCAGAATATGGCTGGTACAAAAACAAATGAGAAATGCAGTTATTTACAGAGAGAGCAGAAAAGCTTGTTTCACAATTTCATGATTTGGCAAGCTTTCCAAATGGATTTAGATTCTTGAGGGTTTCCAATTGTGGGCTAAATTAATCTTGATTACTGGTTGGTCAATCACTGACTTTAAACACTGAGATTTCAGAATTGAAGTGCTTCCCCCAACCGTTCCAGAGCTTTGCTATATACAATTTATGTAAGTTAGTGCCAGACAGCATTTAATCCTTGACAGCAGCAGCACCCTTCCTGCTGCAAATACATTTCACTCAGCTACAATAAGACCGTGTTTAAATGTGTAAATTAGCATACTGAAAAACAATACCCAGCACTGTCACACTTGAAAGACATTTATATAGAAATAAAAAGTACTTCTTTTTTGCAATTTACATAGGCTTCTGATTTTCCACATACAGCTTCCTTTAACATAAGCAAAATATGTACCTGTGGACTGAGAGCATGACACATCCAAACATTTTCCTTAACTAATTTCATGGGTTTTCTTATTGTTCACACATTTCAAACGTCTATATACAAGCTGATAAATATTTGATTTATGAAATACAAGAGGTAAAATGATAAAAAGGATGGGCAGGATTTATGACTGTACAATAAAAACTGATGTTTATGCATTTTCAAAAATAAGACAATCCTATCAAAATCTTTTTTTTCTGAAGTGATGACAACAACTAAATTGTCTAGGTGTGCCAACATTTTTCATCAATGATGTTTGGAAAACCAATTTGGGAACTTTATTCTTGTGGCAATAAAATACTTCTGTAAAAATACTTCATTTTTTGCCATTTTACAGTTTATTCAGACATTTCTGTTATCAGAGAATGAATTAAAAAATCATAATCATAATATATTTTCAAATTTGCAAGCAGCCTTACTGCACATTAATCAAAGAAACCGATAAGCAAAGAAGAGCAGACCTGATGGAGTCATTCAGCTACTATTTCTTCATTTTGACCTTCAGAATATTTACAAACTAGCTTCTACCCACAAAGAAAAAGAAGTTGTTCAAGAAGCTGAAATAATATGGCTAGATTAATTCAGTACTCTGAAGCTGCATTTTGTTTAAAGTTTTTATTTATAAATAAAACTGACTTATCTTCATGCTGCTCTCTGTCATTACTAGAAACTTGGAAGCATATCAGAACCAAAGCATCCTCCTAGGACGCTGTGGAAAAGATGCTCTAACTTGAAGACAATTTAAGTGCTCTGAATTACCTCTACTTGAACGTTTTTCAGTTGCAGATAAACATTTCTATTACATTTTTTCATAAAAATACCTCAGGAACCGCAGCTTCCACCAGAGAGAGAGGAGCAGGGATACATCCACCTTCCTGGGTAATCTCTATTGGCTGATAAATGACTTCAGACGGGTGCAGATAAAAGAATGAAGAAGAAGAGGCAGGAGACTGAAATAAAACACATCACTTTGACAAACTGTATGACTTCCACACTATAGATCAGCAGAACTTATTTCATAACTCTTCTTCCTACATATAAATGAAGATAGGTCCTTAAAGAAAGCATCAAAGTCAATTCTGATAACCTGTAAGAAACTTAACTGAGGGGGAAGTGGGCAAAAAATTAGATGGCAGGACAAAAATGTAAAAAAAAAGAAAGTCCTTTGACTTTTAGTCCTTTAAGTATTTATAATTTCTTTAAAGAACATTGTGAGAGAAATTATATGATAAATGATATGATAAAAAATTTAAAACTGGGATTTACTCTTAAAATTGCAAAACCCAGTATTTTTTCTCTTGCAAAAAGTTACATTAAAATAATTTTGTTTTAAAAGAAGTCCTTTTAAAAAAGAACCCATACAGCTTTACTTATCCATGTATTAAAAGCATTAACGTATAGACATACTTCTCAAGGCATTTTTGGTTTAGTCAGCTAGCTACCTAAACAGATCTCATATTTTTTCTCCTTATATTCAGAGGCAAGAGCTCCCTGGAATAAAAACTGGTCTTTTATTTTTTCACTTGAATAGCAAGAGGGAAGTCTAAGTGCAAGGTCCCACTGCTGAGGAACAGCATCCTGCAGCTGGAGCGCTGAACAACGCATTCAAAGATTAGAAGATTATTATTATTCATGCCCAACAAACCTAACAATTCAGCCCCCAGTTTTCAAAGCAGTAGACTGATTAACAGAGGGGAACTGACCCAAACTGGACCAGGTATCTGTTACTAAAGCAATGAGCATGTATCATAATGCTTCAAGTTTGACGACCTTAATGCTGCTTTTAACTTCAAGCTCTTCAAATCCCTCCAATGGCAAGATTTCCACGCTATGATTCTCTGCTGTAAAGATCACAAAACTGATAAAATCCATAAAAAGTTAGCAATTTCATGGTCTCCTCCTGTTATTCTAAACAAGGTCTGAGCCTAATTTCACCATACTTGTGTGTCTGGGTATTTCTGCTAATATTCTGAAAATATCACAGCTGTATCAATTAGCAAACTAGTTAACATCCATTTCTCCTGTCAGGTGAAATGTGGCAGTTGATCCAGGCTTCTGAGAGCAAGCATTTGCTCTTTCAGTAGAAACCTTCTGCTCTTCTCTATGCAGATATTTTGGTGGGGATATGGAAAGAGGTGGTTTTTAATAAAGAATTCAAATTTGATGTGTCAATAAGTTCTACTTTATGCTTCCTACTATATCAGTAAATGTTACAAGCGCATTGTTAAAATATACCAACTAACGACAATCTCAATAGTGTTTTAACTAGTAGGAAATTTATTTGTATCATTTGATTTGAAGACAAACTATTCCAAAAGCTGGAAGAACGCAGAGAAGTTTTAAATTAATGCTAACTAATGTAAAATAGAGCAGCTAAGAGCTGTATTTACCTGAGGAACATTCCACTGCCACTGACTTGGAAGACACTGTGTTGGTGCCTACATTGGAACAATAAAAGATACTTACATAATTTTGTAATTTACATATGCCTTCCTAATACACTGTATGTAGATACTACATTTCCAATATACTGCATGTATATACACATATTCACAATACACTGCAATCACCCTCCCCTAATCTTTATTCAAATATTAAAAAGAACAAAAATTAGTCTTCATAATCCCCTCCCAGTAACTTAGGAATGTTCAGCTCCTTCACTTCCACTCAAGCCTCCAACCAGGGCATTTTTTAGCTACTGCAGTAACGAAGCATTTAGGAAATGGGAAGACACCGAATGTGATGAGCTTTGCACAAGGAAGACATCAACAGACAGCAGAGGAGGCTGGCCCGGGTCAGCCCCGAGGACAGCGTGGTTATTGGCGCCTATAACCTTCCAGCGGAGGGCACAAAGAAAACTGAACCAGACCCTTCTCAAAGATGCTCAAAGGACTACAGGAGTCAATGGGCAAACAGTGGAACATGGGAAATTCCAACTAGTTACGGATTTTTTTTTTTGTACATTATCACAATGTACAAATAATGCAAGAGGCTGTCCATAAAGTTGGTAGAACCTCCATCGCTGGAGAAATTTAAGATTCTATGGGACAAGTTCCTTAGCAAGCAGATCTAACTGATCTAACACACTTTGTCATGAGCAGAAGGCTGGACTAGATGCTAAAAATTAAGCCAGTTGCCTAGCAAAGCAAAAGAAAATATGTTCCATTTCCAAGTAGTTGGGTACACACGAAGAAATTCAGTTCTAGTGGAAAGAAAATTTTCAATGAAACTGCAGTATTTTATGTGACTATTTTTGACAGTCTTTCTATTTGTTAAGAATAAAGCACTGAGATAGTAGTGCAAATAAAACTGCAAGCTTGGAAGGAATCCTGACACTCTGAAATCCATTTCAAACAGATACCTGATAATGATATGTAGGAGGCTGATAAACCGGTTGAGCTACCATGACTGGCGAACTGGAAACAGAGCGTGACTTAAAAACAAAAAACAAAACAAAACCCAGTAAGTTTCAAGCCTTAATGCAGCTATTTCATAAACTTTCAATCCTACTAACAGATCTGAAGTACTACATATCAAGTAGTCACTCCCTTTTGAAAACAGATTTATTAAATTTTAACTTACACTTTGATTCTTCAAGACCACCACTGCTTCCGTAAGTTCATTACTGACGAGGCAAACACCTTTAGGATGTGTACTTCCTCCTTTCCAAAAAGGACCTTTCCCTAAAGCTGTTCACATGTCCTCACCATAGGTATGTCTTTATAAAGGCAATTTAAACTGTCATTGATGCGTTCTCACCGCCTCCATAGCCCCCAGCCCTGCGTTCCCTTTCCATTCCCTTCTCACCAGCCTCAGCATTTGCCTGATCTGGCAGCAGAGCAGTTTGGGGAGGTAAACCAGCTAAAACTTACCTGGTTTTGGGAGCCCGGTTTAGAGTCAGAGGAACACCCCTGAAAGAAGGGGGTACAAATGGACAGAGATAGAGGTGCAAGAGCATGCACCTTTTGTTTTGATCTGCTAAAGATAAGATACTTTGTACAATTCCTACATCATGAAATTCCCTCATTCCTGCATAAAACAACCCCAACAATACTCTAATTCATTCTGCTCTATAAAAACACAAGATGCAACAACAGAAACTCCCCCCCCATTTTGGGCTTTAGAAAGTTATCCACACATACACACACACACACAAAGTACTAATATCTTCAGTAGAGCTAACTTTTCCTAAATTTGCAGTACTGCTATGTTTTTAATTCTTGATATACTTTCCTAACAATGAAAGTGAAGAATATGTAAATAAGTGAGACTAAAATAGGCAGTAGCATTTGGAATTCCCAGCATCAAGCAGTGTATGTTTAAAAGGTAATGGACCTGGGTGAAGGCATCAGTGCCCAAGCTCAGTACTGGAACACAGCAAAAATATTCATGGCCTTTTCCAACAGGCAGTATTTGAGGCAGTTCTCTCACACCAGTGAGCATCAACAAAAAGGCTCTCTAAAACAAACAGGTATTTATGCCTTTCCTCCAAAGCTCAAGAGGCACTATGAGATTGCCGATCACAAGTGTCATTCTCCACGAGAAAAGCAAACAGCTTAAGATTACAAAAGAAGTGATTAAAATAGAGGTTAGTAAATCCTGAGAAATTAATTCTACAGTGCCAAAATAAACACCACGCTGGAATAATTACTCATCATTAAGAAACAACAGCCTTTCCAATAAGATCAACAAGGGCAGTAACAGCTTCCACTGATTTTTTTCCTGGTGTATGAAGGGATTTTGCATTCATACATACAGACAGTACATACACAGCCTCTGCAAATGCTGCTTTTACAGCAATTAACAGAGCTGTGTACTCTGCAGATGCCATCGGTCTTTTACTCCTTCATCCCGTTAACTAAAGTCACCAACAACCCTCCTGTACCTGACAAATAACACTATCAAATTTCCCCAAGCCCAGTAACACTTAAACATTTCATCTACTACATTCTCTTCCTCCTAAAGCAGGTGTACTCTTAAAATGGGTATGTAAGACTGTAAGATGTCTCAGTTTCACTCTTGCTTTGTTGATCCAGTATTTCATTCTTCTTCCAACTCAGCATAACAGTTACTGCAGCCAAAGGCCACATATTCATGGAGGAATAATAAGGGAGCCAATCAAAGGCCACAAGGACCATCTTCTCCGTGTTAGGAAAAAACCCTTCTCCTGCAGTAGGGACCCCACTGTCCATTAAGTGCTCTTTATCCAGAATCTTTATCCAGTATCAACCATGACCATCAGACAAAAGGGTATAGCTGGAAAAATGGGAAGCAGGAAGGACATGTAAGTCTTGGACTGATCCTAGATTACAGAAAAGTAAATATACAGGAAATAAATTACTTACAGGCCACGCTTGTGGAACAGAAGCAGCTTCAGGAGTATGAAAATAAGCCACTCCATTATGGAAAGTATAAGGATATCCAGTTGAAGTAGTTAGGTACATTGTTCCAGCTGCTGGCATTACACTGGATCCTGAAATTAAATTTTTATATGACAGTTAACTTACCAATAAGATATTATTGCTTTAAATGTCTAGATCACATCAAAAAAAATCTTCAGAGAATCAAAACTGACACTCAAAGGAAAGAGCATGGGGTAGAGTGTGCCTAGTGCTACCTCAGGTCCCTCTCAAACACAGAATCCTGAAAGCAGATGGTCACAGGGT
Source organism: Tinamus guttatus (assembly GCF_059628265.1). NCBI lineage: Eukaryota > Metazoa > Chordata > Aves > Tinamiformes > Tinamidae > Tinamus > Tinamus guttatus. The sequence continues at coordinate 1,127,055 of NW_028289126.1, read as the reverse complement.
AACACAGGTAGATGGAAAGGAGTGCAGAAGATGACATGCATGTCAGTTACTAAACAAAGACAACTCCAATTACCAGTAAATATATGATTATTTTTAATCTTCAAATGTCCACAGGTACCTTCAAATTGTGGGAGATTTTCATTGGTAACCTCCATATATGAATATTTAGCTGAAACAGGATCCAAGCACTAGAAACAACAGAAGGATTTCATTAAAAAAATGCAGCCTGGTTCCTCAATGCACAATGTTTGTGTATTTCTGCAATGGCACATTGCCTGGTAAAAGTAAAAAATGAAAGGCAGATAAAGAGCAAGGGGGACACTTCCTGCAATGTTGCCACTGCTGTACGGGCTCTAACCAAGAGCGGCCTCATCCCAAAGCAAAATTTCATCTCCATAGCCCTGTAGGTAATAATGTTCAAATTAAGCGATTAAGCGATTAATGTTCAAATTAATGCATAATTCTATGCATAGGTTATTTAATTTTCTCAGTTATTGCTGTGGGGATCATCTAGAGTCCATTTCTGTCTGGATTTAAAAAAAAAAAGTTTCTCTAAAAGCTTCATATCAAACATGAAAACAAGTTTCAGTTCCAATTACGACGGACTTTCGGTAGGGGAAAGCAACAATACAAATAAAAATATATTCTGTAATGGATACAGGAATTAAAAGCAACACACCATGGTAAAACTCATGGTAAAACAGCAAGAACTCAAAATAAAGATCACTGAACAGGCTTTAGTTTTCTCACCTTCCTTCCAAAAGTAACTACCACCAGGAAATGCCATTTTCCATATAGACATAACTGTATGGAAAGAGATGACGAGAACACTAAGTGGAGGACTAAGAAGGGCCCAACTATGATCCAAGGCCTTAAGGATGCCTTAAGAGTCTGACTGACTCCTGCAGAAGCCTGAGGCCCCCTGGATGCAGTAACCTGAAGCACTAGACACTGGGAGGTCATGGGCTAAGAGGGCCCATGCCAGGCTATCTTCAAAAGGGACCTGAGAGACCCAAATACTGCAGCTCCATTAAGCAATCTAGGACTCTAGTTACCGATATTTGAAGTGAGGAGAAACCAACACAATCCCCTGGCCAAAAATCCTTTCTGTTACACCAAGAGCACTGCACAGAATGTTTTGCTGCTATTGAAGATCTCCCTTGCAAATGGAAAGGCAACGTGCTCCATCAAATTTAATTCATGACTGAAAAACAAAACAATCAGGGAGAGGTAGAGCAATTTTATAATAATTAGTTCTTCTTCTTCCAGTTGTTCAGGGTTTATTTGTACTTCTCAGCTTCTAGAATGCTCATTTTCATAGGCCTCTGTGCTGGAGAAAAGCAAGCGGGGAACCCTGCCCTACTGCTGCTCCTGGCCCACGATAAGGAAAAGATGATGCTTTTATGGTTTTCTCTTCAATTCTGAGAGCCTTGGAATGAGTCAAAAGATTCACCTTTAGCTTGTGGATGAAAGTTTATTTTTCTAAGTCAAGGCAGACTTTTACTGTTTTTGTTCCCACTTCTATAGGCATAAAATCTCTTTTGAGGTTGCAACAACTGAAAGTTGCTGTTTTTTTCTTGCCTGAGCAAGATGAAACAGCACAACCACCACACATGTACAGCCTCTCTTCCGTAATCTGGAAAATTTCCCGAATGGCTGGGTAGCAGCCTTGGAACCCTTTAAAATTCATGGACTGAACAAGGTTGAACTGTCAGGGGAAAAGGAGGGAGGGAAGAAGGGAGGGAGGGAAGGGAGGGAGGAAGGGAGGAAGGGAGGGAGGGAAAGGAGGGAGGGAGGCAGGAACCCAACAGCAATGCACTATTCAACAGCCCGTGAGCCTGTGAGGAAGAGCAGTATTTGAACACTGATTTTTTACCTACTTCTGGAAAAGATAAGGGGTACTAGACACCTAAGTCTGAAGACTGTTTTCTTTTCTTTACTCCTACTCTTCTAAACTGAGGAATACGAATCAACCTGATCACAACCTTAGGGCACATGCTTGTTCCCACTGAGACTGCAAAACAGCAACACTGCCTGCGCCAACAGGGGCAGCTGGATGTACAATCTTGTCTTGATTCTTAAATGTGAATTTGTGACCATCCTGGAGGAAAGAGGCAAACCTCATATGCTTGCATGGTCCAACTTACAGAGGAAACGAAGACAGGGGCTCCTCACAATGGATCTAGGTAACTGCTAGTGACTGACCTGATTTTAGAAGTATGTTCTACACAGTGATCTTTTTCCTCATCTCAGTCACTATGCAAGTTAGACTTGCATGGTGTTTGTCATGAAAATAAGGATCTTTCCAACATGCTCAAATCTTAACACAAAATGTAATGTGATGACACAGAGCTGAACATCGCAAAACTTCATACTAAAGGAAGACAGGAGCTAGATTTCAGTTGGGCTTGAGAAGAGAGCAATAAATGAGATGACTATGGGGACTATCCTTGAACTGTGCCAAACACAACAGAGCCCCAGCCCTAGTGGTGTTTAGGAGTCTAGATTCTCTGCCTTCACAAGCCTCCGAAGGAGCTGCAGCAAGACAAAGTATCCTAGTAATTAGGTTAGTGACAGCAAATACAGCGAAATGAGATCCTGGGATTTGTTTCTAGATGCCAATCAGACTGTGTACCATGGATCTATCCCACACTTGAACAACCATAGAATCATTATGGTTGGAAAAGACCTTTAAGATTGAGGCCAACCGTAAGCCCCTAACACCATCCTGCTAGACTATGTTCCTATAGCAAGAGGTGGTAGAGTCGAACAGGGCCACCTGGTGGCCTCTGCCTACAAGAGGAGAGATTTCAAGATGACAGAGTAGCTCTCTTCAGAATCCACTTCTGCAGGTTTTCTCCTCCTTCCCTTGGCTCCCAGACCTAAAACACTCCTCCTCCAATCAGTGCATACTTTCAGTGCAAAAGTCGTAGGGAGCAAGAACTGCTTGACTTAAAAATGTGGCCACGCAATGAAACAGTCCGAGTCAGAGATGGACATGGAAACAAAGCCCAGCAGAAGACGCATGCTGATGACAGGGCAGAAATCATGCTGAATAACTTCTAAAGCAAAGAAACTTGGAATTATGCTCCATTTTGCAGAATGTTCCATGTGTGTTTACAAGGGAGAAGGGGCTTACGCAGATATAGGAGGGGGAGGAAGGAGTGGGAAATAATTTCTGTCCCAAGTGAAAAAATGTGCCTACAGCAACACTGCTGCTATCTACCTATCTGTGGACTTTTTATCATCACTGAAGTGACAGTATCAGCAGGTAAAGATAGCTTTTAAGTTAAACTAAAATTATTCAGCATAGTCCTCAATTGGAAGACGAGCAAAGGTCCATTTCAACTCTTTTAAACTATACCAAAAGCAAATACTGAGTTTCAGCTATATAGCTCAAACCAAAGAATAACAAAACAGCTTGCACAGCTCTCTCTTAAACAGATCTTAAAAACTGGTTATCTACTTTCTGAATTTTCAGCAGTGTATTATTACAGAGGAAAAAAAAAAACAGCCTGTTGCAGGATGGGAGGGCATCTCCTCTGGAAGTATATCTGTACAATACAAAGGTATTTCCCAGAAGATCATCTTACCACTATACTTACCAAAATAAAGAACAGCCATCTGACAAAGAAAACTTAACAATATTCCTCTTTTATGTGTTCAGCATGTGTAGTTCTTTGCCAGAGAAGGAAGCCACACCATTATCTTACAGCAAAGAATTCCAAGGAATGAGCAGTGATTGCAACCATCCATTCCTTCCAGCTTTTACTATAGCAACAAAGGTGCAACCATCCTTACAGATTTTGCTCTTCGAAAAATCAGTATCAACACAAACAACCAAGCAGCAAAACACTTTCAATCCTGGGGTATCTGTGAGGACAGCCTTTCTAACAGCTTAGATTACAACTGCCTGGCACCCGGAAGCGGCATGCTATCATTCCAGAGAAATTGCCATTCAGCTGGTTCCCAGAGACGTGATTTTTTTTTCAAAGAAATGATGTAAAGAAAACATTAAAGAGACAAAAGAACCAAATACCATCTATCTGCTTCTTAAGACATTTCCACTGCTATGTATTTACTTCCCCTACTGACTATTCTAAGCATATGCCATGCACAGCACTAATGCAGTGCAGGGTGGGCACATTTTGGTTAAAAGTCTATATTCATAATCACACTTACATACATAACATAAAAATGTAAGTGAAAATACATACGAGGAATCCCTATTTGTTGTTTTCTTATTGCTGGACCAATATTCAATTTCTTATCCTTATAATTAAGCTTTTCAGCCTAGAATGGAAAAAAAAAAAGCATTCAGTTTTTGTATTTTTTACATTTATCTAGGCATCCAAGAATTGAAAATCAAAAGTATATAAGTCACCTCACAGGTTTCAGCCCTCCCCTGCCTTTTACTTGCAGTGTACCACAAAAACAAGAACTGGAACCATCCCTTTTCTATCCTGACTCTATCAAAAGCAATCACTAGGAATTTCAAATATTATTGACTCTAAACAGAGCCTCCTGAATAACAACAGATAATCATAACTTTCAGCAAATTTTAGATTTACATTTGTCCTCATGCAATCATGTATTTAATGCTTTTTATAAAATCTTATGTGCACCCAGACAATTTCAAGCATAAAGATTAAATTCCATTTTTCACAATTGTGACATATTTTACAAAAAAAGACAGCAACAAGTGACTACATGGAAAGGACCTAATTACAAAGACTGAACAGAGAAATATTCTTATTTTCATAATCACTTATGACTGCCTTAAAACTTACTTGCATCCAGGCTAATAAAATATAAAAGCGGGCTAGAACCAGTATACTAGTGAAGTTAAACTACAGCAGCAGAACTAAAACAATGCTAATCAGGGAACAGTAAATCTACATTCCCTGCAAAATCTTTTGCATGTAACAGAAAGGGAATGTCATGTACAACCCCATAAATAAAATAAAAAACCCTGTCCTTGTTTTTAAATTCAAAATTAGCACTCTGCTTGCTAATATAATGGGAAGAAAGAGGGCAAACGGTAGGGTTTTTTCATCTGTCACAATCTCTTTAATATTGCTTTGTAAAACCTGAAGGAATAAGGAGGTCTCCCTCCATGAATATTTACATAAGAGCGAATGCATGCAAAACACTACCACATTACAGTAAGTTTTCACCGTTAGAGCTACAATCGCTGAATAAGAGAGTTAATTTATGACTTCAACTTACAGAAGAATATAGAACGAAATGTAGTTGGAAAGCTCATCCAACAAATGGGTGCTAGATAATCAAATTCTTTCTTCATTTGGGTCCAATTTTGTAAAATATTTAAACACCTGTATGTAAAGCAAGTCTCACCCTCAAGATTAAATATTAGGAAGAGGCTATACTGTTGCATTGAATTACAGTCTTCATAAAAAGGTATAAACTAGGGCAAACCTACCTAGCAAATGTAGAGCAACCCCCTGAAAGACAGATGCACACTGCAGTCAAAGCCTTTCCCAGCACAGGCTGAAGGAAGAAGATCCCTCCCTGCACAATCATCTTCATTTATCTGATGCATTAGAATTTAGATTGCTTGTATATACATACATATAAAAATACACACACACACGTATGTATGATTTGCAGTTAAGAGAAATAGCTAATCTCTACGGACTTTTTGGAAACATTTAATACAGCACTGCATGAGAATCACTTGCAATGAGAAATCGCAAGTGATTCTAGAGAAAATGGGGATTAACAGGAAAAGCTAAGGAAAACAGGAAGAGGAAGCATTAGAAGTGATCTGTCTAGAAAGAAGAAGCTAGTGAAACTCCTCGCGGTCTGTAGACTTACCCAATTTAATATCTTCATCATAGAGTGCAAAATAAAAAAGGAAAAATCTGAAGAAATTATTGGTGATGTTGAAGTAGGAGCCAAAAAAGGGAAAAGAAAAAAAAAATCAATGCAAGAGATCAGAATATCATACAAAAGGCCAGGATGACCTTGAAGACACCAGTAATGCAAGTGAGATGAAATTCAATTGTACAAAATGAGAGATGATTCATTCCAAGCAAAATAACTATTAAAGGTTGGGAGCTCATCAACTGAAAACATCTGGGAGAAAGAGACCGAGATACTAATTGATTGTAGAATTAATATGAAAGAGCAGTACAAGGCATTGGTTAAAATGGCAATACAGGCAAAAGATGTCTAAGGTTAAGGTAGACAAAAACGAGTTAGTATCATTGAATGAGGTACCAGGAAGGCTTCCCATGCCACAGATTTCCAGGCACAACACAGGAAAACACTAGGCCTTTTTCCAAAGGCTCCTCAGAATCATGGGTACTCTCCTGGTTCACAGGAGAGACTGAAAACAAAAAACAATAAAGAAAAAAAGCTGACTCAGGAAGTTTCTTCCTATCTTCGTTCTCCAGTCTAGACTCATATTTTTTTAGAAGCACTCAAGACACTTAAAAATGTCCCAACTACTTTTTATTTAATTTTTTCTTAATATGTGAAATTTCAACTTCGGTTCATTTTTTTCAACATTTTAAATTCCACTGCTCTAGGGACAGGGCAATTTGCCAGTCTTAGGTTCTATTTTCTGCTCTTTTTTTTTTCTTCCATATACCTTTCTGTAAATAAATAGGCCCAGACTGATACAGCAATCCGATAAGACCATGGAACACAGATTTTCAAAAATGAAGAACTGAAGAGCTTCACTACAGCTCCACGTCAAGAAATGTTCCAGAAAGAACCTTAAGACACTAATCTAGCAAAGTGTAGAAGCAACAATAGCATAACATAAAACAAGCTTCACTGTTTAAGATTTCTCAAGTCAATCTAATTATTCCTGAGGAGAGGAACACCAGCTCTCACAAACGTGTCAGAAAAAGAGATAAGCAGACATTCTTCCCAGCTCCCCACAAAACTTCATAGTGATTAATCTTCTACTGAAGCAAATTAAAACAAATGTGAAGAACAAAGAGTATTTAGCATGCACTAAGAGAACTACTTTGTGGAGTACATAAAGGATGAGAAAAAGTGTTTGTCAAAGCCTAGTGCTCAGGTGTGAAGTGCAAGTCCCTTCTCTAGCTCCAGAAGATCTCAACATAAATCCTCTCTTAAGACAATAACTCAGATAAATTGGGAGGGGTGAAGAATGTAAAATGACCAATCTCAGCTGATCTGCAAATCCAAACTGGCAAACACAGGACTAAGCTACTAAGTGACTAATGTGAAATTTTAAGAGATAACCATAATGAGAAACATCACTTACCTCTTGTAAAATCTTCTGCGCATCTTCTTGGGTTTCAAAAGTGATGAAGCCATACCTAAAAAAAAATTATTGGAGCTAAGTCTCTGGAATTTGAATTTCATATTTGTATTGCCTGTTAATACTTACATATAGTACAAACGACATTTAAAAAATAAAATGATGAAAAAATAGTTAGAAATAAATATCATAATAACGACTGCAATCCTAACTTAGCATCCTTGTTATAATCTGCCTTGTTTAAGTACATGATCACATAATACTGTTTCAATGCAGTAAATGAGTAGCTCATTTAAATAGTTATTCAGAATGTCCTGTATCTTCTTCGATATTCATTATATATCTGTATGTCTTTAATTCCTTCATTTCTGTTATGACAGTTTCAATCTACAGCTCTCCTTAGTTATAGGCATCCAAGATGAGACACCTAGGATATGATTCTGATTATACAGTACTTATCTTCACAGTATAGCTCCTATCTACTTGAGTGACATCTCTGAATGCTCCACAGTTTCACAAGTAGTACCCAGTATATTAAACTGGGTTCTGAGAGAAAACAGCAGAGCAGAGATAGCATTCATCTGTGAATTATTTTTGCATATTACATGATTAGCATTAAGCAAGAGTACTGTGGTACGCTCGAGGACAAAATAGTTTTATACTTTATGACATATTAGGTCTCTTATACCATTCCTCTTCTAATTGCTGCAATGAATCAAATGGGCTGTTTCTACACAGAACTCCTGCTGTACCCAAATCTCTAAACTAATTCCTGAGGAAATCTATGTCTATCAATGTGGTAGCAAATTGAATTTTTTTTTTTAAAAAGGAATTTGTTCTATTAAGGGTGTCTGAAATTAACATATATGTACCCTCCCCCTCAAAAAAAAAAACCCCTCAAAATTCTTTGAAATGAACTTTAGCTTCCTACATTTCAAAAAATTATTTTAATGATTTTGTGTGGATGTTTTCTTAGGTTTGTGCTCATTTCTTAGGATGAGACTACAAGAGTTACTGAAAAGGGCTCTGTCATTCTAGGCTACAGATCAGATTTTGCAATACATACTATCATTCCAGGCAAACATTTTCATGTTCATTTTAGTACTCAAATTCAGTAACTCTGACCAGTTACACTACTAAATCTCTGGGCCTTTGCTATTATTATCTTCTCTAACCAAGCCTAGAAAACCCTCCACATCCAAAGACCACAGAAGTTAGTCGTCTAACTTGAGGTCTTACCTACAAAGGCTTTCAATTCTATATAAGGACAGAAACTTGGGAATAAATTTTGTAAACCTCTTGTCAACCATAACCTACCAAGCTTGTTCTTAGATTTCAGTTAAAATAGTCACTGTAAGCGATTCTTTTCTGTCATCTTTATTGCAGATCGCCTGTTGACAATCACAACTGTGTAATAACTGGATCTTCTGGGATTATTTTAGTGTATGGATGTGCATACTGTAGTCTCAAACACTGTTCTGAATTTAGCAAATTCAGGAGGCTTAAGCACCCAACTGGGAGCAGGCACAATGGTCACAGGAACATGCCAGGTACGCATGCTCTATGAAGATAAGACCAGCAGCTCAGGGTGCCATTTACTAATTTATAGTAGCTGCTGCCACCACTAAAATTATGAGATGCATCATGCATGGACCTTCTGCTCTGAAGAGCTCTTCTGAACTAAGAGAACATACTTTAGAACATTCCTTTCTCTTTCAATTCGCTTGCCATTAGATTTCTGTTGCAGCACTGCCTATGCTGCTCACATTCCCTCTCCATTTTTGGAGTTTTAACAGGGACTTTTTTTTTAAGAGCCTTTATGTTTCTCCAGATTTACTCTTTGGCCTTTCTCTCTTCTCATCATTTAAACTCAGTCTTAGTTCCCTTTTCTGCAGTCAGTTCATTCTCAGATTTGTCCCCTGTGTTCTTGTCTCCAAAACCCTTCTTCAAAGTGATCTCAAATCTTCTCCTGTATTCCACCACAATCAGATGTCTGAGAACGGAGGAAGAGAGAAGACATCTCTCCACACTGTCTCTCAGAAGCAAAAATACGTATTTTAAATACCCAAATTACTCTTCTAGGATTTTCTATTTAAATTATTATTGCTATTAACATTTTTCTTAGTAACACGCAGCTTTCTTACACAATAATGATATAATTACACAGTTTCATAATTAAGCAATTTAAAAAGGCATTTATATGTAGAAGTAACAGCAGAATTTTGTATGTACAGCATAACCAGGACTATTGATAACATCATATTGTTAACTATTAAAGTCTTATTCAATTTACTGGTCAGTAAATTTTCTGTTATACTTTCAATTTCTAAACATGCTTACTCTACTATACCAACCCCTTTGATACTCCAGCTCTGTCATTTACTATCTTCACCTCTTTCACACAGCCATACTGGGCAAAAAACTTCCTTAGGTCATTTTCATTAGTCTAGTAAAGCAAATTAAGAAAAGAGAGGTAAAGATATTGTACAGTTAATCAATTAATATACTTTGAATAAAGTTACCACAAAACTAATTTTAACCTTCGATACAATTTGTGTGGAAGAATGAACATATACATGCATCACAATAAAAGAACAAGAAAAGAGCTCCACTTTTATTTCTCCGTTTTCACATGCAGCAATAATGTTAGAAGCTCGCTAAAATAACAAAGTTTGCATGCTGGATAAAGGTTGTGAGTGGGTTTAGATTTAGTTCTGAATTATATTTTCTATAAATTATGTACGTGAACACAGTTTACAATACGAAACACATTGTGGTAATGTTCTCAAGCCTCAAAACAGTAGTTTATGTAGGCTTCTATGAAGAATGTGTGCAGGTCACAGAGAGTTAATGAATAAGTCTGTGCAAAACACTGATCCTTCTATCTAAAGGATATTTAAGAACTCCCCAAAACAAATCCAGCAAAAAAGGTGCTTTTAATGGAGAACAAGCTCAATACCTTGGAGAAAACTGTTTGTGATGCTTACCTGAAGCAAACACACAGCTGGACTATGCAAATACTCCTCTCCCCTCTCTGCATTAGTTTTCCACTACAATGCTTAGCATGGTGTAGGGCACCATATCCTTGAATGCCATAGTATGGATTGTAGTGCTCTGCTCTGCATGGTCTTTTGATAACTATAGCTAATGCTGATGTGATGTGTGCAGATCTCAGTAAGCCTTAAACGACTTCTATATTCATCTACATGTTTCAGTATTTTAAGGAAGTATACTTAGTACTATTTTACTTCTAAGAAGTTATTTTCTATTGCTTTGAAATATACGAATATAATTTAGCAAAATCTTCCCTTTCACATCCAAGGCTTGTCTACCTTATCTGAATTTGAAAAGCAGGAAGGGTTAAAGCAGCAAAAAAATCCCACAAAACAAACAACTTCCCATCAAATGTTGCAAGCTCTTAACCAAAAGGAAGCACTGACGGTAGAAGGCTGTGTGATTTCCCCTAGTTATCCTTTGTTTTTTTTTCCCCCTCCATTATAACATTAGAATATACACACCTACTCTGCAAGTGTGGGGAATAATGACAAGTATGAATGGATCTGAACCGGCAAAATGCACTTCAGTGTTTCATTAAAGCTCAGCAATAATCTTTTCTCCCTGGAAACAGCCTGCACCAGTCCCCAAACAACTATCACCCATGGAAGGAAATCCAGAACTACTCTCTTGAATGGACAATCATGCTTTACACCTAAACAGAAGGGTGAAGGCCTCTATATATAGGAATAAAAATTCAGCCAAATGATTAAGGTAAAGTACTCACATGGTTGAGTCTATCTGCTTAGAAATGAAAGCCCTATAGGCAAGATTCCCCATTTCTGGGAGATTTTTTTCTGTCAGTCTTGTAAGCTGTAAATATTGTGTGCAAGATGAGAATAAGAAACTATGATAACATTGTTGAAACCTAAAATATCCTGATGCACAGGCAAAGAGATCAATGCAGAAAGTTTCATTCAACATCTACAGGATGTGGAGAACGTATACATGCTTGACCATAAACTTCAGAACTCAAAAGTTTATCTGTAGAACACTATATTGATGAAGGAAAATAGAATACTGTTCTGAGAGATTGACAGGGAAGTTGACAAGCATTTGCATAAACACAGTATCTAGAGGTTTGCCAGAAAGCATTCAGATCTTGAGTTCTCTCCTTCTTGTGACAGGACACAACAGCACTTGCTAGATTTTCAAGAAAGGTTAATAATAAGCCTTCACTCGGCTCAAAGACGCACATCACCAAACACTAAAGAAAGATGCCTTCAGATCTATGTGAAAAGTTACACAACTGTAAATTAAAGTTTTATCTAGAGCTGTAACAGTTCATTTCTCTCATCTAATGAGTTTTCTAAATTAAAGAGGCCAGATGCCTTTTTTTTTTTTTTTTTTGCTGTGGACCAAATGGAAGTGTCTGGCAAAATGGTAAAAGAGAAGAAAAAGTCTGAAAACTAAGGTTTTTTTTGAGGAGAAGCATCCACTTCTCTCTCTCTCTCTCTCTCTCACACACACACACAAATTATAAAGTAGTTTTAAACTTTTTTTGCCTAACTTGAACAAGGACCTTTGGGAAAAAAAAAAAAAACAAAGGAAAAAAAACCCACCACCACCACCACTCTTTGGCCATCAGATTTCTGGTAAAAAGAAATCCAAGACTGACTGATAAATTTTTGTTCAAATGCAGGATATGTAAAACAGCTGAGCCACAATAAATGGAAAGATAGCTAAAATTACTATAGAGGTTTCATCCCTTCCATTTCCTTTCCCAGTAAAACCTATCTCCACATTTAGAGATATGCTAGACAAAACTTACACCCATGTCTCTAAAACTACATAAAAGATTTTTAAAGAATTGTGGCTTTTTTTAAGAGACCCTTTAGAATTCACAGTAAATATAACAATTAATAAGAATACTAATACGTTACACAAAATAAAGTTTCCACCTTTTTAACTGTAGTGAAGACAAAACAGTGACACAGGTCTTTTTTGCAGCTCTACTATTAACACAAGGAGACACAGTGCCACTTTGCTAAAGCCCAAATGCACTGAAGACCTTGTAGGACATCTCGTCAACTATAAAAACCTCCATTTTATTTGCCTCAGCCAAATGAGCCAGAAGATCCTGGAAGTTCTTGTATTTATTATGCAAGATAGTCTGAGTAAACTGTCATCCTTTCTCCTCTTCGTCTGAGTCAGACTTCGAAAGGTCCTCAGCCTAAGAGGATTAAGGCAGAGAAGATACTGTTGGTGGGCACGGCGGAACAGCTAAGCAGACCAAGAATGTTATGCAAAAGTCAAAGACTTTAAACTCATTATCTAAAGCTGTAAGAAAGAAAAGGGAGAGTAGCTGGGGAAGGTCTGCTACATCTCTCCATAAATGTTCAAAATGACTGAAGAATGTAAGAATGGCCCACTATTTTCTGCTATTTGAAGTCTTTAAAGCATACGCAAAAGTATATAAGGAGCCTGAGAGTTCAGAACTAGAAAATTACCCAGAGAAACTTTAATATGTAAAAAGAAGGTTTATTTTTAAGAAAAAGTCTTATGAAGAGTGAAGAATGCACACCTAACTTCCTCTTTGTATGAACTGAAAGACAAGTGATGTATGAATTGTATCTACTGACTTTTTTGTTTGCAATCTATGATAGTGTGTTTATTGCTTATTAAATTATATAAAATGCTTTTAAATATATTCCTTAGACCTACTTATCTTCTAGCAGCTTGGGCTTACAAAAAGTCAAGTTAGCAGCAAAATTAGGTAAAAATCAAAATTTAAAGCTTTATTCTCTGCTGTCAGTTAAAACATTACAGTGAAAGCCACTTCCCACCTAAACAAACACACATATGATCATTTGTCTCATTTTTTCCTACTGAATTTTACAGTTATAAAATGGCTAGAAACAAACAAACAAAAAAAGTAAAATAAGTAAATAAATACCTTAAAATCAATTCCTCCTACAAAGATCCGGTTAGGAATAACTGTTCCAAACCTTGGGGCACTGGTTGGATTACTTAAAGGCACCGGTGACACAGTGTTGGGAGATGGAGAAAGAGATTCTGTTTGCGTCTGATTTGTCGTCTGTGGATTGAAAGAACACATTTTCAAAACCTTACCTAATGTAAGTCACTCAAATAAAAAAATTCTAAATAAAAATACATAAGGAATTTAAGGGGAGCAAGTGACTGTTGCACCGCTGTGCATATTAACCATATTTATTTTTATTCAGTATCTATCTCAGCAAAGCACTTAAGACACAAGCCTAATTTTAACCATTTCAAGCATTTAAGCATTTTCGAATTGCACAGCCTGAAAAATAACTTAAATTTTAATACTATTCCAAATCAGGTGTTTAGGACCCAATTCCCAATTCTTCACTTTGTTTGCTTGCATGGCACCCTTCTGTCTGAACCCAAAACTACCATTTCTATTTCAAATTAATTTATGGCTAGTAGAGGCCACTTACTCAAAGCCTGTATGGAAAGGGTCTTCTGAGCTAAATACAGCTAGGCAGCTCAAACACATCTCCAAACACACATCTGTAAAATTCTGTTCACTGCAACAGCTGGATCTTGACTTTCTGCACACTGAGCACCCGTACTTGCACCACATAAAGCCAACGAGAGGGCAGGAGCCCCGTACATCCGACGGGGAAGGCAGCTGAGCACTAGTCCTCTGACTCGGTACACCCGCTTGGTCCATGGGCACAGCACAAAGTGACCCTAAAGGAAATTCTCTCTGCAAAAGAGCCACCAAATGCTCTTGCCCAAGCAGAGGAAAGGAACACAGTATGTTTGGGACTTTGTGAAAACACTGTTAATGAAACCTGCCTGGTGTTTTAACTTCTATCACGCTTGTATCTATGAACTGCAGACTTGTATGTCGATGGAAAATCTCACAGCACACTGCTTACATCACCCACAGGCAGTCAACCCTAACGTTAAGATGACAGCTGCAAAGCAGCCACCCTGTCCTAGACCTGTATTTCTCTAACAAGAATTGCACTAGAGGCTGGAAGACCATTTTTACTGCATACAAGTAAGCTTGAAAGTTCATTTGCATTCTGTTATTGGAGAAAATTTGCCCTCAAATGTGTTTTAATTCTGTGCAACTCTGATATCTGGTTAATAACCTGAAATCGTATTTTTGATAAAAACCAAAATACACTTTCCACCAAGCGCAGGAATCCAGTCAATTCGCTCTCTTCCTTATGCCAATTCTGGACAGCAGTGCTCCAAAGTAAAACACAGCAAGTGGGTATTTTAATAGCAAGTAGAATAATAATAATACTTAAAAAAAAAAAAAAACAGAATTAAGAATCTGGGGCTCATGGTCTCCTGAATTTGAAAGGATTCCAAGTTCTTCCTACCAGGGCACAATTGCTAAAACTTGTAGCTAAGAAGCAAAAGACAAGGGATATGAAGGCATATTTTAAAATTTGAAAGCTACCAAACTTCTTCCCACTTCATGTAGTGCCCTATCTTCTGGCTTCCACAGGAAACTAGAGCAGAAATTTACAGGTTTACTTTCAAATTTTATTAGTCTCATTTTTTCACAAATCAGCCCCTTACCTTTGTGAACAGCATTTTCCGATCTCTACTTTTAAGCATTCTGAGATTGGGAAAAAAAAGGAAAAAAAAAGAAAAGAAAAAAAGAAAAAACCCACACCTATCTTTGGGAGAACACACACAAAAACGAAAGCTTTAGGTGGACGGTACAGTGAAGAAAGGGAAAGGGCATCTACAGCACATAAAGGGGGAACGAACAGTCTGACCTACTACTGCAAATTATTTTCAGCACCTGTAGAATCAAGAAAGGATAATTTAAAGGCCTCATCCAAAAATTCTAAAATATATTTTTATAAATCTAGTTTATGTTCTGAAATCTATTAAAATGGATCTGAACCACGGAATAAAGGATGTAACATAATCCTTCTAGACAACATAAATCCTACATTAGAGCAATCATGTTGGGTCAGACCAAAGACTCATGTGGTCCTGGGTATGTTTGACAGCAGTGAAAAATCAGAAGCCTGTGTAAAAAAGTAAGAAGAGGGCATACAGCCAGGACCAAATCCAGTATGCCAACTGTCACCAGAAAAAAAAAAAAAAAAAGAAAGAAAGAAAAAAACAATGTTAGACTTCCGCTCTTGACTCCAAATCCTGGCAATCTACTTGTGACACAAGAGCAATACTTCCCAGGCACGGGCCTTGCCTGTGGCGTGTGGGCACCAGCTTCACCACTGCCATCCTCAGCCCCTTCTCATGGCAGCACTGGCTGCCTCATGCTGGCTTTACAGAAAACAGCCTTGGATTTTCCTAGAATTTTTCAGTCTCCTCCAAAGCTCAGAGAAGATGAGAGAAAAAAAATGTATGTATGTTCACCAGGCTCAAGAAGAAAATAGTAATGCGGAAAATACGGTGCTCTGCCCTCTCTCTTCATAGACAATTTTAGCACTGAGAAACAGGGGAGCTCTCAAACCCTTCCCGATCTCACTCTGGCCGCACAGGATGTGCCAACTCGCATGCCAAGAGCGATCGCAAACCCGCAGTGCCGGCAGCCTCGTGCGAGAGCAACCCCGCCGCAGGGAGCAGCCTTCACGGGGACGAGGCAAGCCGCTCTCTTTGCTCCTGAGACAAAACCACCTCTTTATTTCTGTGATTATCTGGAAATTGCGTTTACAAGGAGGACATCCGAATTTGGCTATGAAGGACAGCAGCGCTTGACACGGCAGCAAGGACACGTTCCCTGTCTCGCTTCCCGCCCCAAGCTTGGGGCAAAGGCGCCTCGCCTGCCCACGACCCTCTCCTCCTCGTCACACCTCCCGCTCGGGGAGAGCGGGGCCTCGAGGCAGGCGGGAGCTCCCCGTGCAAGAGCGAGGCCCGCCGGGCCGGGCCGTTAGGAGCCGCGGCCGCCCTGAGGCGGCGTCAACCGCCCTCGGCCGCCCCCCACCCCGGCGCGCGCTGTTGGCGGGAAAGCGGGGCCCGGCCCGGCGCTGAGGACGAGGGCCCGGCTCCCTCCCTCCCTCCCGCCGCGCCGCGCCGCGCCGCTCCTCACCGCGCCGTCGGGCTCCATGGGGCTGCGGGCGCGGCCCGCGGCACGTTCCCGGCACGCGCGGGGCTCCCGGCGGCCTCGTGCCCGGCCCGCGAGCGCCGGCGGAGCGGGGGGCGGGGGCGAGCGGGCGGCCCAACCGCCGGCGCCCCGGGCGGGGGCGCGCCTTGATAGCCGGGTTGAGGAGCCAGAGGCGGCCGCAAAGCGAGCCGGGAGGGCGGGAGCGCGCGGCGGGCTCCCTGCGGACCCGCTGGCGCTGTCACTCAGCGCCCGCCCGCACCGAGCGGGCGCCTTCCGCGGCCCCTCGCCGTGAGGCGCCTCATTACTTTTCCCTCTCCCTTTTCGCTATTGTGTTTCCTTTATTCAAACCAAAAAGAAAAACTGTTGAACTTGACATTGATAAACTATAGTTTTTCAATATGCTTTTGCAGTTGTCATAATATCATATTTTACCTAGTTCATGGAACTCAATGTAAAATTCTGCAGACAGAAATAAACGAGTAGAAAAGACTGTAAACAACTGGCAGGCACTATGAAACAGGAGAGGAAATTACTTGCAGGAAAACAGCATCTAGCCTTGCTTGCTCTGGAAGTGTAAAGGTCTGTGCATGTAAAGTGTGACTTAATACCACTTTACCATCCTGCTAAAGAGGTCTTCTTACAAGGTAAAGAGCTACTTTGCTTCCTAATTAATCTGATGGTCATCAGACGAAACGGCTGATTCCAGCTTTTACAACTCGATTCTTTAAATGTTGTTATATTTTCAGGTACTTTATACAATGCCAAATGACAAAAAACGAGGTAACAAAAAATCTCAATGTAATGTAAGTAAGATGTTGCTAATATGTTCCCCATACGTGGAAGAATTTTTTTAAGAGTCGTGTTGCAATTCTCCTTACTGTGTCTTGGGTCCCGTCTTCCAAAAAGTCAGGAGCTTTTCTCTCCACCAACTCCAATACTTGAAGTAAGGTACATGTTGATATATTAAAAGAGCGTTTAAAAAGAAAAACTTCTTGTTGTCCATTATATCTGTTCTTTTTTCCTTTGTTTTTCCTGTTTTGGATGCAATTGGTAATTTATTCCTTGCATGCATTTTTCTTACACGCAAGTAAGGCATTTATTTCTGTTTTAGCATATATTCCACACTTAGGGAAGACTTCTTGAAGACTTCTTTTATATTCCACACTTAGGGAAGACTTCTGTTCCTTTTGTTCTACTACCTGCTATTCAAAGCTTACGCACATGTAAGTGAAAAGTATAACAGAAATGCTACTGTTTGGAAACACTATTCTGAACAGTTGAAGAAGGAAGTAAAATAATGTCCCATTAGTTCCCCTTGCCTTTTGTCTTTCCCACAAGAATTTCTATACTGCATAGAAGTGTATATAGAGTATACGTTGGGTGCGCTCAGTATTGCTGGACAAAGAGCATCCTGATCTCTATCTTTGTCCTGGGAATGAGGAACTTCCGTAGCTGCAGTCCCAGCTTGAAACATTTCAGGATAGTTATCAAACATATGAAGAAATGGTGTCCTTTAACAGAGTCAACTACCTGAGAGGAGTCACAAGGGAACTAGAACAAGATGAAGAGAGCTAGGTATAAGGAGAAAAGCATAGACTTGGTCTCGTTCTGTACATTATGATTTACATTACTTTCCATGCTAGTTGTTTGGAATAAATATGAAATTTAATGGTGAAAATGTGAATTGCAACTGTAAAGTACCAATTACAGAGATGAGAATAGTACATTTTGCAACCTGAGACTTGGACGTCCTATTTTAGATACTTAGCTTCTCATAGTTATTATTCAATTTTAGAGAAATAAGCCCAGCAAACTTTAATGGGCAATACTCAATTATAATCTAATTCCATAGTTAACATAGAATATTCTTTCTGATCTCTAACTCTGCACAGAACGTCCTTTTCTCTGTAACTTTCTACTATTTCTTAATTGTTATTAAATATGTAAGAAGGACGGGAACTCAAAGCACAGATCTATAGAACGGATCACTTATCTTTCCCCACTTGACTTAAATTAAGGTTGTTTTTTGTATCATAAAAAGATTTTTCCATGTTAATGTTTCATTTAGGATCATGCTTTATACAATACTTATGCTTGTGTGAGTGATTAGAGAATATTTTTCCTTCCTTTTTTTTTTCCCCCCCTCTATCTGTATTTCAACTCAATGTTCACTTCCTGAATTCTTTAAAAAAAAAATCTCTTACTCTGGCTTCTGTGAGCTCTGTAATATTTTTAGCTGTTGCCTTCCACTAAAATCGGGGCCTTCAAAGTATTTGGAATTTAAACTGAATTTGACTTTTCTGTAGTGACTTACAGGAAATAATTCGGTGTAAATTTTCATTCATATTATGATCCCTAAACCACAAACCTTTGAAACATGCTCTGTTCAAATATGGTTCACTGACCCTCATTGTGTATAATATCTGCTCTTAAAAAAATGTTTTGGCATCTTTGGGCATCAAGCTTGCACAATATTCATGGAAAAAGTCTTGCTCTCTTTTGAACTGACAGTGGCATAGCCTGAAGAATCAATAATCTTTACCTCTTTAATCTGCCTAAATCTTGCTACTAAGCCTGAATGTGCATCTGAGATTAGATGAGTTTAGAAGAGAGGATAAGTGGGTAGCATTAGAGTAGATTGTAGTAATTAATCTCCCACACCTTAACCTGGGTATCTTAAATGAAATTTCCTCTACACAGGTATAATTT
Organism: Tinamus guttatus; assembly: GCF_059628265.1. Taxonomy (NCBI): domain Eukaryota; kingdom Metazoa; phylum Chordata; class Aves; order Tinamiformes; family Tinamidae; genus Tinamus; species Tinamus guttatus. The sequence continues at coordinate 1,108,003 of NW_028289126.1, read as the reverse complement.
TCACTTTAACTGTGGATTTTGGCTGTAAAATTCTACATGGGAGAGTAAAACCCTCCTAGTCTTTTATTTGCAAAATGCTTCACCTTTGCTAATCCTTCTGTAAACTACAGTGGGAGTTAGCAGACTATTAGGATTCCAGTCTATTTAACCTCACTTGGCAAAGATAAATAGTAGTCAACAATAGTTTTCAATTTTATAGCCTAATACTCCCACAGTGGCAAAATTCAGGAAAATAAACTTACGGAGATTACCCATTAGCTTTTCTTTTTCCTATCCTTAGAATATCTCCTAACTTGCCATTAAGTAACAAGAGATTTTTGCAATAGAAGATTAAATACTCTTCATCCCTGATGGAAAGTATTCTAAATCTTCTTAAAATCCTCTTCAATTAATACCAAAGGAATTTAAGTTATTTCAGAGATTGCATGCTAAACATAATTACATAACAGATCTTTTATTCTCACTTTGGGATGCCTTTTTCTGATGAATTAAGAGACAAGGGCTATATTTGCATGCATGAAAGCAAATAGACCTAAATGCTTTTAACAAGTCTTCAAAGCCATCTATAAGGCAACATGTAAGCGAGTGGGCAAAAGTCTGCCTAACTTCAGTGTCAGTTTAGAAATGATAGACTTTAGAGGTTCCTATCTCCTCTCACATCTATCTCCCTTTAAAGCCAGTGCAGAAAGTCTCAGAGAATATTGCTTGGAAACACTGCCTCCACTGGACTTGTTTTCTTAGGAAATGAGCTCTCTTTGAAAAGTGGTTGGCAAATGAGGGTACAGTTCTTAACACTCTCTTTGGGTAACCAGTCAGGCATGGGAGAGAGTGTGTGCCGTGCTCTTCTAAGTATAGCAAATACTTCTAACACTTGTGTATTTGGGTGCATCTACATTAGCTCGAGGGTGCAATTTTGAAGCAAATCTCCCAATTATCCTAACTCACCTGCTTGGCTCAAATCACAGAGCAGTTAGTTAAAGTGTGCCAAGTACCGCATTCCTGGTTAAACTAAAGCCCAGGTTGTGCCCCAGAAGCGTAGCTACTGCACTCCAGTACACAGGTATTCCAACCATAAGTCTGTACCCCAATGCCTATGAGATGGATGTAAGGTCGTCAGCACGGATGTTTTCTCTGTACAGATCCACTTACATTATTACTTTTCCTCATAAGGTTCTTGGAAGCTCCCAGAAAGAATTCCAAATCTTTCTTCCTTGGGTTTGGACTATGGCACATTCCCAGAGCGGTCCAAGCTCCATACCTGGATATATAGAGTGTATCTACCAAAGGAAAGGGGATATGGCACACACCTTTGGGAGAATATTTTTCATACTAGTTATCAAGCAAAATACAGCCTGAAAGGTATTATATTTCTATGCATGTATTTCAGGCAAAGAAATACTAAATGGAGAGATAAGAGGAGCTAAAAAGACCTCTGTGAAAAAGACAGTCAGAGCTAAACGTTCTAATTAAGTGGAATCACCACCTACCTTAAACAAGAGCCATTATGATTCAGTGTCATTAGACTTTATCTGAGCCAAGCTTTAACACTCCTCTATTTTTTCAAGAAAATATATGTTATAAAGTCTACAATATGCCTTCCCTCCTCCAAGCTTAGGCACCTAGCAACTAAACATAGGGAATCTGAGAGAGACTCACTAATTATACCCATGAGTAAAGTCTATCTATGTATAGAAGTGTTTTGCCAACCTGATAGCTTCTGGGGTTATCTGATGCTCTCCATTCAAAGGCCTTGTTTTCACATGCTTTTTAACTTGCTGAACCTCATCCCTTGGGCCATACCTGAAGATATCACTGTATAGCAAGCAGGGACTGAAACATAGGATTAAGTATTACTTAGATGAGGTCCTGATTTTATCCTTTCTTGTACTGGCCTAACCATGTAGGCAAATAATACCCCTAAAATAAAGGATTACACCTGAGAGTTAAGAATTGCCAGGCATCTTCCTTAATTGAAGTATTCCAATTGCTGGCCTGGGTGAGCCTGAAGGTACTGTCAGTAAAAATTCACCAGTGACTCCAGCTGAAACAAGAAAATCATTAAGACAGAGGCATATCACAGAATAATTTCTTGCTAAGTTAGAGAAGACACAACATTTATGCTACTAGAATATAAAAAAACACATAATAATAGTGTTTTTCTCTATGAAATAGATAGTAAGACAAAACAAGAATGACCAAATAGCTCGAGAGACATTGAATCAAACAAAGTATTTTTGAATATGTAAGAAAAACTGAAAAATGAGTGTTTGCTTTGCACGTATTAAACATCATGAGCTTTTTTCTATATTTACTTTATACTGCCTCAAATTTGTTTTTTACTAGTTTAGAAAATTATATTTATACAAAAAAAGACATGAGGATCACTCGCAAAAAAATGAAGTTCACTAATAAAGTACATGTTTATATAAATAAATGGTAGCATTATTATGCATTTATATTTAAGAATTTCATAATCAAGATATAGCAACACAAACACATTAACTACTGAGACTTCAGAAACCATCACTTACGGAATTATCTAGGAAAATAATTTATCATCAATAGTTTTGCGTAAATCTGATCAATTCAGAAGCAAAGTATGATTTGCTATCACTGTGAAGATATACTTGAGGAAATTACAACGTTCCCTATTGCTCTTTCCCAATCTTGCAAATTAGATGTTTTGTCACAGGAGAAGATAACAGTTTTCGCCCTTCATCAGTCATGGTCAATTGGTACAGGAGCACCACCTTCATGATCCCAACAGGATACTTAATTCTATGAGCTTTGTAAAAATCACTATCTAGGTTGAAGCTAGTGGCTTATGTAAGCTATATTCCAGCAAAGCTCCAAAAAGACTGTACTTTCAACTATTTTATGACAGAAAATACACCCACTGAAGACGAACAATTGCATATCTCAAGGATGAAAAAAGTTGAGTGTATATATATATATAAAAATAGCATTAGACAGCAGGCACTTACTAATTCAGGTTGTGTTCAGTCAAACACAAACAGATTTTAACGTATCATCTAGAGTTTCTCTGAGTAAATTCCTTGACCTTTTTTGACAACGTGTCCCTGTCTCCTCCTTTCTCCCTGTTTCGAGCTGTGTCTCTGCTGCGGATTTCATCCAGTATGGAGGTGCGACCTGGACTGTGGAACACCGCTGCTGCGGCAGCAGGATTCTGGGCTTTGCCATCCTCATGCTCCACAATGTATCGTTTGGCAAATTGTTGGCTATTAATAAATTAATTCTCCTTGGAAATGAAAAAAACGTTCTCTTCATGTAACATGCTGTAAAAGGTGCAGCTCAGCTATTTCTCACCTAACTACCTCACCTCTTCCCCCTGTGGGCACAGCACATGCGATTTGCTTTGTGTTCCCAACTGGCCCGGTGCACATGAAGCTTAAAACCTCCAGAGTCCCTGCAGACCACTTTTAGTTAAAGGCTTCGGCTGTAAAAGGTTAAATTTTAAAATGAAAGTTGGAGGATTTGAAACTTTTGACCCCAGAAGTCAACAGTTCACCCTAGAAATGCATCGGGGGCATTACTGCATGGCCTCCTTAGGCGAATCCAGGTGACTGTACGTGTATGTATGACCACAAACTTTCGGTAGCCCTGTCCCTATCCCGCCCCTCCCCCCGGTAACGGCCACCCCCGCCTCACTAACGGCCGCCCCCCCCCCCACTAACGGCCGCCCCCCCCACTAACGGCCACCCGGTCTCCCGCGCGCGGCGCCGACCGCCGCTCCCCCTCGTGGCGCCTCCCCGCGCCGCCAGGGGGCGGTGTCGCCCCGCCGCGGGCTCCGCTGCGCTCGGCGGCCGCCACGGTGAGGGGCGGCGGAGCGGCCGCGTCCCCCCGCGGAGCGCAGGCGGGCAGGGAGCGGCGAGCCGCCCCGGAGGCGGCGGGGGCAGCCTCTCCGGTGCCCCTAGCAGCTGCAAGCGTCCCGAAGTACTTCTGCCTCGAAGCGTTTCCGCCGCCACGACCCCGGCACAAGCGCCCCGATGCCGCGGCGACACGCGCTGCTCGTTCGGAGCGGGGCTCGCCCCGAACCTCCTCGCGCCCAGCGCGGGGAAGCGCCCCGGGGGGTCCCGGCACCCGCCCTACCTGCCCCGCGCGCCGCCGCCGCCAACGCCTCCCCGGCGGCGCGGGGTCCCGCCCCCGCGCGGCGCCGATTGGCCGGCCCGGCTCCCGCGGGCCGCGGCCGCGGCGCTCAGTGGCGCGGCGCCCTGTCCGTCAGCGCCGCCTGTCAAAACAAGCGCGGCGGGGCGGCGGGAGCGGCGCGGCTGTGTGTGCGCCGCGCTCCCCGCGCTGCCGCCGGGCATGGCTCCTGCGCGGAAAGTTGTCTCCGCGGCGCCGTGAGCGGCCCCGGCAGAAGTTGAGGCGCCCGGCGGGGCCATGGCAGACCCCGCTCGCCGCGGCGACGAGGAGCCCGAGGCGCCGCCGGACGCCGCGGGCAGGCGGCGGGAGCGCCGCAGCGGCGTGGCGGGGGCCGCCGAGCGCGGGGCGGCGGCGGGCGACGGCGAGGCCGCGCTGCTGGAGGCGGCCCGCGCCGCGCCGCGCCGGAGCAGCATCATCAAGGTAAGGGGCGAAGTTCCCGCGCGGGGAGGGAGCGCTCGGCCGCCGCGTTTCAGCTCATCCCGTGCCGTTTTCGCCGTCGAATGGTGTCTAGCGTCGTTGCTAAGCGTGATAGCGAGGTGTTTTGCAGCTGTGAGGGATTTCTTGGGAGGCAACCTGTCAAGCAGCGAGGTTTCTGCTGGCGATAACGTGTTAACGCTGTTACCTGAGGAAGTGGTGCCTCTTGGCTGAAACACGGGGTGAATCCTCCCCCCGGCTCCGGGGAGCGCCCGTCTGAGCCGACACAGGTGCGCGGAAGGGCAGCGAGGCTGCTGGGGTAAGTGCGTTAAACGCTGAATAAACGGGGATTCTTTAGCCTGGAAAAATACTGGGTGCTAGAGGACAACAATGGCTCTTTTTCTTGCTGCAGAGGGAAAACTTATAGGGCAGCTTGAAAACAAAGGATCCTGATGAGTAGATTCTGCTTGGGAGCTACAACATGATTTCCAGCTACCAGAGCAAGGAGTTGGAATGGTCTTACGGTAGAAGCAGCAAGAAGTGATAATTGGTTTTTGAGGCTGACTATAGTAAGCTCATGGATTAAATTAAATTAAACGACAGGGTTGTCTCCGATAGCTGGCATCTGAACTTGAGGATTTGCAGGCTGTGCATCTCCAAGGCATTTTCCTGTTGGGACCACACTTACAGTATGCTGCTTATTCTTCCTCCTCCCGCAGCGTTGTCTCTGTAGTATATAAAAGTGAGGTGAAGTACAGGTTCTCTTTATTGTTATATTACTGACTCATTTGGGCAGCACTCTTTAAGCTTTGCCTTTTCCAGTGCTTTAGTATGCAGTTCTGTTTAAGCCCTGTGCATAATGTGACAGAATGCTGCAATGTTTTATTCTGGAAATTAAGCTCAAAGTGTATATGTTCATATAAGTTTGTACTTGGAATAGTATTCCATCGCATCACTTAAAGTGATCTTATCGGGTAGGAAGGGGAAATTGGGGAAAGGAAAGGAAGCACAGAAGCAAGCTCTTGCTTTGCAAGACTTGAGCAGTTTTGTCTTCTCCGTGATCTGAAGATATCCCTTCGGCATATGAACAGACTCGCTGAAGTATATGAAGAGCTTGACTTCCTTAGGTTTGCGAGCAAAGTTTACTCTTGCAGCATATTTTTAACCAACTATCTTTAGAACTCTGCAAGTTTCGAGGTTAGTCTCCAAGGGCATAACTCCTAAGGAAGCCAGAGAGTTAGTTGCTTACATTGGTGGAGTGTTTTGGCCTCCCCAGGATGACTGTGAAGTATGAAGGACTGAGCAGAGACCTAATTTAAAAAAACCTTTCCTGTAGCAAGTTAAATTTGGCAAATACTGTAAGTAAAAATACGAGCTCTTCTAGGTAACCTTCAGTGTATTGAAGTGCTCTACCATTTGGTTGCATAAACAGAATAACTCATCTATATATAGAAACCAAAATGTAGCCAGAACACTTCTGTTCACATTTTGCTTTGCTAACATTCGTAGCTTTGTCGATTGAGGGAAGTCTGAAGTAGCATTAATTAGAAATACTTGGAAAAAATCTGTACTACATACGCATGAGTTATTATTTGTTTTCTGCACGCACGCACTCCCCTACATATCTATGTATCTCTCACTCTTTCTCGGCCTCCCCTTCAGGACAGGCTTTCTTCCTCCTTGGTATGTAATGCCTTACAGGCCTTCCTAGGAAAGGCTGCTAAATGAAGGTGGCTGCTGCTGTTTTCCTTCTGGCATCCTGCTACTGACACTGTGGTGTTCCACCTTGTTAATAGGTGGGTAGGAAGAGGCTGTAATTTGTTATGTAATGCCAATGGAAATATTGTTGATTCTTTTATCAGAATATTCCTGAGTCTGTGCTTAGGCTTCTCTTTTTTGAATTCACTTTGCAAAACACTTTAGGGACCGTTTCTTTTTTCTTGGATCTTTGTCTGAAGATACTGAAGTAGAGAACATAGCACTGTGCGCTGTTAATAGCAGCAGACTGTGCCAGGAAGCACACTTGAAGTACCAACAGCGAGACTGAAATCATCTGTTCACAGTCGAACTAAAAGACCTCTTACCTTAAATCTTTCAAACATTTATTGTGTTTTGCATGCAACTTTTACCTTTAAGAGACAGTTTTGGTCTTCTTGTATGTCATGTACTACATGTTTCGGGACTATGAGAATTGGGATTTTGCCATTAAATTAAACAGTGTAAGTATATTGAGGAAATCTGTTCTGACTGCGTGTTTGAGTTCCAACAAGTTGAAGTGGCTGGTTAATATGATTATAGCTAGCTGTTTTGCTTCAAGAAGTTGTTTTTACCCTAGTGATTTTTGGTTTTAAATCATTTTTAAGCTAAGAGGATATGAGATAGTTTTCTTCAACTCGTGTTCTGAAGCATGGTGGCATAATTTACATGCAGTAAATAGATGATGCATCTTTCTGTGCTATGTGGAAAGGAGGAATGTAGGAATTCTTCTCAAAAGACAGCAGGATTCTTTAGACCAGTAATGATTCTGTAGTAACTTGTGTTTTGCTTTTTTGCTCTGTAAGCAGGTGACATCTAAATATAAGTTTAATAATTAATCTTGCGTATCATAGTTAACTGGAAGCTGATTAGTTTTCTGATAAGCAAGTGGTAATTTTTACCACAGGTGTGTTCTTCAGAGTCTTCATAAGTGCCCTGGAAAAGGGGAAATTAGTGAGATGACAAAATTTGCAAGTGTTGTAAAACTAAAGATTAGTGAAACTTCAGTCTGCACCTGATGAGTTGCCGCACAATCTCATGACAGGGAGTAGAAAAGAGCAAAGTAATACATCCTGCAAAAAAACACTAAGCCTAGTGTGAATGCTTGGCTCTACTTTAGTTCCTGTCCGAAGAATGAGAGCTTGCAGATATTGCAGGTATTTCTGTGAAAGTATTAGCTCTGTATTTAAAAGCGGCAGAAAGGAAAATAGCTTCCTAGGAAGTCTAAGGTGAAGAATTGAGAATAAAGCTTAATAAAATGTTTTTTAAAAAAACCTTCAGTCTGGGTTCCCCATTTCATAAAGAATACAGTAATGTTTAAGAAAGGCAAGCATTGTATGCTTTGGTCTTGGGAAGGCTCCCACAAAACGAGGAATACACCTATTAGCCTAGGGAAAGGCAACTGGTGGTTGATACTTGAGATGTACGTGAATTCTCAAACACAGAACAGTTACCCATTCCCTTTCACAGAACACAAAATAGGGAAAACCTTATGGCAGTTGCATGGCAGTATATTTAAAACAGAAATATGTTGTGTCTCTGGCACAACGTGTGATTAAATTACACTTAACCGCTGTGGAAGGCTGTGGCAGCCAAAGGTAAATGGGTTCGAACAGGTTCAAACGGGCAGATGGCTGGAGAAGAGCTTCACGTGGCGCCGAGCAAGAGGTGCAGAAAGCCCCAGGCTCGCAAGCTGCTGAGTACCAGGCAGCTACAGCAAAGTGATTGCTTTGCGTTTCGCTGTTTCTTCTGCTTGCATCGTCCTCGAGCGGGGATATCAGGCCAAGCTGACCTTTGCCAGCATCAATTTGATAACGATGTGTGGAAGTTTGAGAGCCGAGAGACAGTTTTCTGATGTGGCTGATAGATTATCATCTTAATGAAAGGAATTTTCTCCATTAGTTACTAGTTCAGAATTATATTTTGTTAGTTTTATGATAGAAAAGCGTTTTGGAGGTAATACTTGGATTGCTTAGGGAAGCCAAGAGCATTGTGAATATCTCTTACAAGCCCAGATGTATTTTTCTTTTTTCTCTTTTGTAGGCCCAGAGTTGCTTGCAACTTTTGCTGAGCACATGGATATTTGCCTTGTGCTAGAGCCAATCTGTGATTGTCTCCTGTTACTGAAGGTCTTTCTACAGGCGTGGTGTGTTGGTGTGAGGGGTCTCTTTCCTTTATTTTATTTTTTTTATTGTATTTCTCCAAAAATATAATTTGGCTTCCAGCCCTCTCTGCACTGAGGCTATATGTCCCCTAAAGGCAATATATCCCCTAAAGTAAACTCTGTTTGCTTTACCATACCCTAAATTGCTCCTTTGTGTAGAATGACTTGGGGCCCTGTTAAATCTTTGAGGAATCCTTTCTGCTGACTTAAGTAGACTTTAGAGCCTCAAGAAAAACCTCTAGGGCAAGCTATTTGTATGAAAGTCTATGGCATGTTGATGTGTGGTTTTATTTTATTTTTTATTTTTTTTGAATGTTGATTGTTAATGCATTCCAAGCGGTATTTTCTGTTGCCTTTCCATCCAGTAGCATAATATTCAGTATTTGAACGTCTTCTAATAAACTCTCGAAAGAGGTGACCTTCAGACTAGCAGAGCAGGATCCTTTCAGTAGGACACCTAGAGCTGTAGCTCGGCCAGTGTGATTACCTGCGGGCCCGTGTTCTGGTAGGTCTCTCGAAGCATTTGATCCCTCTGCAGATGGGAGCCAGCAGCTGTGCTTGCCAGGAGGAGGAGATGGGGCTGGTGATACTGGCCCAGCTGTTTCTGAACTGTGCTGTGTGCACAGAGGCTGTTGTGCAAAAGTGCACGGAAACAGTACGGTTTGTTTTTGTTGTTTTTTAAATCTATTAAAGTATTGGCCCTGTTTTGTGGGGTACAGCAGAAGAATGTTGTTGGTTTTGTTTTGTGTTTGTTTGTTTTTGTTTCCTGTTTACCAAAAATGTTACACAGCCGTTAATCAAATGGTCAACTTGTATCTGTGCAGCGATTGCAGGCTCCTGTTAAGATCATTTCCTATAATATTTTATTCATTTTGTAGTTGCTCTGAGACCAGCTCCATCTCCAGTGGGAGTGTTTTGTTTTAGTTAATGGGAGCATAGTGTGTGTGTGTGTGTGTGTGTGCGCACATATATATGTATCTATGTATTTTTTGTGTGCTTTGGTGCAAAATGTGAAAATGATGTAGACAATTACTGTAGTACCAATAATGCATCCTTTGTGGTGAAACATTTAGCTGATCATGATTGCAAAATTAATTAGCATAACTTTTCTTTCCAGGATGCACCTGATAATTTTTAGTAATACCCTGATCAGCTCTACTGACAGGAGAATAATGAGTAATATAAATACATGTGTATTTCTTTTTTTTTTTTTTTTTTTTCCCCTCCCCAATATGACCTAGAAGTATTGACATGAATTACAGTTTAGGAACTACTTGGACCTTATTAAAAAGTTGAGATAATTAGCAGAAGCGTTCAGCCTTTTACAGAACTTATTAAAAAGCTCTGAAGATTACCTTATTGCTTTGAATGTACCTATGTAAGAATGCATTTCCTTGTTCCTAAGCTGTCTGTATAGGAAATATTTTCTTATTGAGGTCTATTTTCTTTGTAGGATAGTATCCTTGGACAGTCAGAAGTGTCCAGTTTTGCTGGTTGCTGATCCTTTTCCTGAAATGTGGTTAAATTACTGATATTACAGTGACAACTTCACTTGGTCTTTGCCCATTGTTGTTCTCTGTATTAACTAAGGTGAAAGTCTCTGATCCTTAAGGCTGTGGCAGGCTGTAATTTAAATAATTAACTGGAGGTAAACTGAACTAGAATATCCCGGTTACAGAGCCGTGTAGATCAGCAATTTTGGGCAATATGTGGTCAGTAATGTTGCTGTGATGTACCATTTTAAGGGTTTATCAAAGTCTAAAAGATAACTGAGACCACATGGTAAATTTTTTTTTTTTTTTTTTATTAACTATTGTCTCTGTAAACACGTGCTATTATAAAGTTTGACTTTCCTCCGAGTCTTGTACTTAGGGGAATACTCCCAATACTCCCTGTCTGTGGCAATCCTGGCAAACAGCTACAGAGTGGCAGAGAAAAGACAGAGGATCCTGAACTGGTCACTCAGAAAAATTCACTGTATTAATTCTGCTTACTGCCAGGAGACTCGTGCTGGTGTCTCGTCCTTCCTAACTGGCCTGTGTTTTGCCGCTTCAGCACGAGGACAAGTTTTTGCAGCCCAGGGCCTTGTTTCCACTCTGCATGAACCCCTTAACTAGTTCTAGAGCAGTACAAAGTGTTGTGTGCTGGTCTGCATGGTTGCAAATGACTGCACGGAAGGTGGCAGGGCACTGGATTATTAGGGCTTCAATCTCCTGTCTTGACTGAAAGCTTGTTTGGGTAACCTGCGTTTATCTTCTGATTGGGAAATAACAATAGTCGCCTGATAACTGTTCAATGCAAACATGTCTTAATTGCATACCTCTATCTGATCCACAAGGTTGCTGGAAGTAATCGTGATTTATGGACCTGGAAGTCTGTCAAGCCGTGCTGAGCAACGATACTTCCTGCGTGTTTGTGGTTCAAAGATGTGTGACTTAAATGCAAGTCCTAGTGCACCTATAGCATGTGGCATTTGTCTTGGCAGTGTTACAGCTTACAGTGACAGTTGTTCCCTAAAGCAGTGCAGGCATCAGCTTCCCCATAGTCATCACGGGATGAACGACTGGATTAATCTTCTGCAGCACAAATATCTTATCCCTAAGATCAAGTACTTAGGGCTCAAAGTTCCTTGGAGTCCAAGCTCTTTGGGCTCCAGGAAAATTGAAATGTGTATAATTCCTCTCTACTCATCCTACTTCGAGCTAGATGAAGTCTATTTGGCAAAACGGTGTTGGTTTAAATCTAAATGTTACTGACAAAGAAAGAATTTGGGGAATTGTTTTCAGATAACAGTTGTTTCTATTGGAAACACAAAAAGAATAAGCTGTCATTAGGGCTGAGAAAAAAAGACAATTTAATAAACAGCCTCTTAATAAACGAACTTGCTGTGTGTTATTAGCTTGGCAGTGCTGCTGTCGGATGTGTGTGCAGAATACTTATTAACAATAGAATTAACATTGAGCACAGCTTCATTTTACTGCCTTTTTCCTTCGGTGGGTGGGAGAGGCACTTTCTCACCCAGTCTTGCCCCTTGGACTTGTTCATGCCTAGCAGTGATTTCAAGGGCCTGATCCAAATCTCGCTGAAGCTAAACTGGAAGCTGTTCACTGACTTCAGGTAATCCCAGTATCTTCGGCTACCAAGGAGGAGGAATTTGCGTTTTCTTTGAAGGCTTAATTCAAGTAATTTATAATGGTTAGAAAAAGCATATTAGATGCTGGTACGAAGCATAAACTTCATAGACCAGTCCACGGACTGGGTTGCCTTTCTGAAAGAGGAGCTAATTTGTGGCAGTGGATGAAAACAGAGGATGAGGATTATTCCATATGTTCTGGTTTGGAAAAGAAGAAATGCACCTGTGCAAGGATAATGTTTTGCCTTGCTGGGAGCATCCCTGGTGGATGGCTAAAACTTAAGTGATAGGAACAAAGATTAGTGAAATTGGGTTAAGATTCTATCTTACTGAGAGAAAGAAGTGACTTGGCTGCAGCTTCCCAAGGAAACAAGATTCACATGCGTTCTGTGGATGCAAAAGAAACTAACCTGAAAGGGCCTGGGGCCCCTCTGACCCTGCAGCGGTAGCTCCCCTTCCAAATAGGAGATGACCATGATACTGTACTTTTTATTTTCCCCTCTCTCAACTTGGCTTTCGCAAGAAAATTTGTATGGAGTTGATATCTGGCTTCCCCATGCTCTCCTCTATGAAGAGGAAACTGCCCATTTCCTTTAGGCTGGCTTTTGGTGTCTCCAGAGATACTCCTACTACGAATGCATGTGGCTTCATTCCTAGGAATTGGAGAATGTGGAAAGTAAGAGCATGAGTGCAGTGCAATTCACTGGGATGGAAGAGGAAAGATCTTTTTTTTTTTTAATTTATTTTTTTCTTCTTATTCCCCTTAATGTCAAATGTTTGCAGCACTTCTCCCTTGTTTGAACAAGTGTAAGGAAAAAGACATGACCCAAAAGGCATGAGCTGTTCTGAGTGGTTTAGGTGTAGCAAAACCCAGAACCTCAGTTTGCTTGAAATGCTGTTTAGTTTGTTTACTTATCTGAGCATCTCCTTGGGGATTGCAGAATGTCTTTAACTTGTGCTGTGATGTATTGTGGCCAGGAGCACCTATTGCACAGTTCTCCAAATACCATTCAGGAAAAGCAGAAGTGTTGGTGTATCTGGTTATTAGTATGTCCAAAAAAACATGGTTGCACTTGCCCAGATGATTCTTCCTATCTATTCAGGTATTTGTGTTCTGCATGTATATTTTTGAGTGCCTGTGTAAACTCACATAACACATTAAGTTGACATTTTAGGCCAGATGTTGCAGTATTGCACAGTTCTAACACTGTAGAATGTTTCCTTTGCTGTACTCTAGAGAATAATTATTGCGAAGTACAATTTGTCTTCAAAAAGAAAGACTATTTTAACTTTAACTTTTTTTTTTTCTCTTGACTGATGTACCTGTGAAGAGCACGCTAAGTTAAAGCAGGTAATAGACTGCCTATAGAGTGATTTAGGTTAATTTAATAAAGATAAATCTGTGCAATGATGAAAACCAAGAGGACTGACGACAGGTAGGGCCTTTCTCTTGTCGTGACTCTTCCACGTGCAGTGCAGAGCCCTCGCTGGGCACAGACGCACAACAGGCCTGAGCACCGAGCTGTGCTTTATTTGAGCAAAAAAAGACAACTTGGGAGCCTTTGGCAAAACTCTTTGTATCCAAAATGAGAGCTTACCTTAGCAATGCTTAATACTTGCAGTTCCTTCACGAGCAATTGTAAATTAATGACATCCTTCAGGATAGGGCTGATGAGAAGCCTCTAAAGAAAATGACACATCCACAGTTTGGAGAGTCGTCGCTTTTCTTGCGTCTTCCTGGCTAGGTGTAAGATGTCAGCTGCACTAGGGAAGTGATTCACCGTTACATGAAGCTGTTCTTGTGGTTGGTGGTATGCCTGTGTGTACTTAGTACCAGTTCATAGTGTGTTTTTTGGCTTCAGGAATTTTACTTTCAGCTTGTAAAACTCGAACACACAGGTTATGTCCAAGTGTGGCATCGCATTCCCCTTTGGGTTTCTTCTGCTTGGGAGGTGCTTGTTGTGTTTGCTGGGTGAATGCACATAAGGGGAGAAAAGAGATGAGAGGGTAGCACAGGAAAGCTGCCAGTGGCTTGTGTGTTTGCACAGAGTGGTGGTACCCATTCCTTCCGGTGCAGCGGGAAGTCTTGGCCACCCTCATTAACCTCCCTATAATCTGAAGACCAGGGTAAAAACCTGGAATACAGAATAATTAATGATATCTTCCTTCTTCCAAACCTGTGAAAATATTTTTTGCTTTTGGTGTTTTGCTGTTACGTGCTTGTTGCTCTCTAAGGCTTCATTATGTAGAGTATTTGGGGAATTTGTCGCGGGAAGCTGTGTTCATGCTGGCGGTTGTCAGTTTAATTTGCCTCTGCTGCAAATACAATTTTTCTTTCTTCTGGAGGAGGCTGCAGACGCTGACGTCACCAGTGTTGATGACCCCAAACGCCAGGGATGTGTTAATACCCCTCGGAGATGACCCGCGATGGCTGGAGACGTTGCCGAGCTTTTAACGGGGCTTCCAGTGATGTCAGCCGAGCCCGTGGCACGAGGAGAGTGCCAAGGCTTCCTCTCCTGTGGACCACGCAGTGGTCAAGAGCAGTAAAATAGTCCAGGCAATGCATTAAGGCAGATTGCTATTCTCAAGCGAGACTTTACTTTCAAGAAAAGCTTCATGGTGTTTCCAGTGATGCTAATGATGAATACTTCTGTTGCTGTTGGCTGCTGTGCCAGGTTTTCTTCCTTTGTGGAAGAAATCTAACCTCCTTCTCTTCCCACAGGTCACTTCTAGCTGTGTGGTTATGCTTAATTAAATGACTAGATATGAAGATGGATTCATATTTGGGTTTACAGATCCGTCTAGGTGCCTTTTTTCCCCAAAGGCACTACTGTACCTCATGCTGAGATGCGTGAAAGCAAGAAAAGAAGTTAATCTGCCAAATAACTTAATCTAGAAGCATTCAGAGAATTGGAGGAGAAGAGCCTGTGGCATCATTCTCATCTCCTGCCTCTCGAAATTGCCTCTATACAATCATTTTGTGTGTAGGTGTAGTTGGCCAGCAGAGAAAATGGGGTGCTTAGTGATTAACTGCCAGAACCTTCCCCATGTAAGACTGTGTGAAGGTGCTGTTGAAGCGAACGCTGCTTGTCTTGATGCACTTGGAGCTCCAAGGGAGGAATCCTTCATTGCGAGGCTGCGGGAGGAAAGCAAGTTACAAGCTGGTAGTGCAGTTCCCGGGGAGGTTTGTCGGTCCCTGATGACGGACAGCGGCAGTGCTGGAGTAGAGGCTGCCTGATGGGAGGCCTGATGAGGCGGAGCTGCCTTCAGCACTGGAATATCTGCTGATATATATTCTCAGTGTCTGCGGGGACTTGCAGAACCCTTCCCTGAAAGGTCTCCCCGTAGAGCGGGGCTGCCAGAGGAGGGGCTGTGTCATGGTGCCCAGTTCAGCTGTAGTTGCTCCTGTGCTGTCCCGAGCAGGTCTCGGTGAAGCATCAATCGCTTGGGGCTGCCGCGGTTGTGAGGCAACATCGGGGGCTGCCCGGTGTCGCGGAGCAGGGCTGGGGCTTGTGGATAAGTGGGAGGGATTCGCTGTGGCACAAAGGTGCGGGCTCCAGACGTCCCTTCCTCCTTACTGCTCAAGTAGGAAGAGTGAGAGCATCGTGTTGGCATCAGGCTTTGTCTTCACGCTATTAAAGCAATCCTTAAATTATGATTTGTCAAGTATAGTACAGGTTTAAAAAGCGATGACTGTGTGTCAGACCATTTCCCTAGTGGACTGTGCCTTGTCTGAAGAAACCAAAGCATGGTGTGATAGTTTTTGCATGAAAACCAACTAGGTCGTGTAGGAATTACTGTGTTTATGACTTAGCAGCTTTAAACAATAATATGGAGTGGGTTTTTTTTTTTTTTTTTTTTTTTTTTTTTTTTTTTTTTGCTATAACAATGTTTTATACAAATGAAAAGACTCAGAATTACAACTTCGGAGACAAAGTGCTGCCTTGCCCTCCTGGGGGAAAGAAAGATAAGGGGACAGACAAAGAGGATGGAGCTTTTGCGTGTGCTAACTTTGAGACTGACAGTAAGATACGAAGACAAGGCAAACACTCCCGTGATAACATTCACAAGGACACTGTGCAGCACAACTGTACAAGCTGTTTTCTGGGAGGCTGTGTGGTTGCAACACTGATTCCAAAATAGAAATTTGGAGAAAGGAATGAGAAGGCACAGAAAATATACTTTTCCCCTCTTCTGAAATAGAGAAGTCTTGCAGACTTCCTTTGGACCTGCATTTCCAAAATCAGCATGGTGTTACCACCTTAATCATAACTATGAGAAACAGGGCTTGTGTGAGGAAACTGCTATGGAGTGTTATACCAACAGTAAATTTTTAAATTCTAGTGCAGTTCTGTCTCATCTTCCTCTCAATGGTTTTTCCTTGTGTGCCATGGTGGATGTTGTCTCCTTGACTCTTAGCTAACGTGAAAAACTGGGGAGTCTTGGGTGCTGATCCTGGTTAGTATTCAGTATTTGTGCTTCACTGTACAGTATCCTGAAGCTATTTAGATTTCTTATTTTTCTAGGCTGATGGAATCTTTCCCCCTTGATTTTTTTCCTTCTCTTTCCCAGTTTCAATGGAAAAAAAAAAAACGTTTCCCATCTTCATTGTTCTCTACAATTTCACTGAAGTTGGTTACTGGAAATAACTTCTTCTCTGCAAGGCTAAAGCCATTTTGCCACAGGATTGGAGCAGCTATGCTGGAATGTGCAGTGCTCTCTCGGCTTGGATCTGTTCCGTCTGGGCTCTGCTCCCCTCCTGGGGTTCCTGTGTGCAGCTGGGCAGCGTGACAATCCAGCCAGGTTGTAAAAAGCTGCTGACAGAGGTGTTGTCCTGCTAGAAAGGTAACTTTTTTGGCCTTTAAGGAGCACAATGTTCGGAGAATCCAAGCACCAAGCTGCTTCTGCTTCTTCAATGCAAATTGTGCAGTTTGTCGCTTTTAAAACCCACACACTTTTCCTCTCCTCCTCTGAGGAAGAGGGTTCTACAGTGATACTGCAAGCAGAGAAACTGGGGAAAGGGTAAAAGTGGGAGGGGAAGAAATGATATTTCTTAGGCACACTCTTGATTTCAGTTACTAAAACTTAGACCTTTTGCTGCAGTGTGTTATTCAGCATTGCCCATAGTTTTCTTCTTTCCTGCAGTGTCCTGTACAGTTGTAGTGAAGGTGACTTCAGCTGTTTTCTTGCCTTGCCTTTGTCTTTGCCAGCACTGCTAATTTGCCTTTATTTTGGAGAGAAATATCTTACCCATATTTTATGGTCCTTATAAATTACAGTTTCTTACTGTAAGGAAAAACGCTAAGTCTGCTTAGTTGAGCCAAAAATGTTTTCAGGGTTAAGTTATCCCTACTTAGTTGAGGAAACTAGCTGAAAGATGCAAGTAATATGGTAACCAATGGCAAAAGCCACAGTGGTTGAACGAGTAATGAGTTATTCCAGTCAGGTGTTTGAGAAGTAATGAGAAACCCCAACCAGCAATTTTTATGGGAGGAAAAACTTTCTGAAGTGGTTTATTTTGGATGCTGTTTGAAAGGGTTTTCTGACTGATCACATCTGCAGCCAAACAAAAATATTACATAGTGGCTACAGTTACCAAAATTCAGCAAGTTATTATTCTACTTAAGAGCTTTGTAATTCTGTTTTGTTTTTCATATATATGCTGTCTTTATACCGTTACAGCCGTGGGAATGGAAATCTGCTGTCTACAAAATAGCTTTTTCTGCTGCCTTTGCAAAATGCTTTGACATCTGTGTGTTTTTTTTTTCTTCTTCCTTTTTTTTTTTTCTTTTAATATGGAAAAAGTGGATTCCTTGCAAATCCCATGAGACTCTTGTGACGCTTTCAGGATGGCAAATCTTCCTGCGCCCCCAAGGGAGACCCTCAGGGTGGATGTGCTCGGTATAGGCTACCAGAGGGCCATCAGCTTGCTGATGCTGCCAGGTTTGTGTGTCTGCCTTGCTTTCATCTCTCTGGGCGTCTGATTTCTTCCAAAGCCTCTAATTCAGTGGGCAGGCTTACCGAAATAAGGCTGCATTTAAAAATCTCCTGGAAAGCTGTAATTGGAAGGGATGTGAAAGGCAGAGTAAGACGCTGGGTGAGCACAGCCCAGGTGCTAGTGGGGTTGGGCCGATGCTTTCATTGCATGAGCTGCTAGATAAAGGGGATTACAGCTGTGAAAGATGGTTATAGTTAATTGACTTCAGGCACATAAATGCTGCGATCCTACAAATGCATTTTCCCTGGTGCATCCCAGCAAGACCCTCAGTAGTGGTGAAGCAAAGTGTGTGTTAACTGCAGGACTGTGGCCGACCACTGC
The DNA here is from genome assembly GCF_059628265.1 of Tinamus guttatus. Lineage (NCBI taxonomy): Eukaryota > Metazoa > Chordata > Aves > Tinamiformes > Tinamidae > Tinamus > Tinamus guttatus. The sequence goes on along the minus strand of NW_028289126.1, from coordinate 1,090,054 downwards.
TGTGTGCCAGGTTCTGCTTGAGCCAGAAGAAGCCTCTTCTGCTAAAGCTAAATCACACTTTTCTCTATTACTGCTGCTTCCCACAGCACAAGGAAGAAAGAAATATCTAGTTTGGTATTTCTGAAGCCCCTGGGGTGCAGAGAAAGGGGAATGAAGAGATACATGTAATACTCGCCCATTCTGTTTTCCCACCTCGCCTTGTCTTGAGCAGAGCTTGACAGGAGGGTTGTTCAGGGCTTGTAAAACCAACCGCTGAAACGGGTTGCTGTAACAACGTAGCTGCCGGCGTTCGCCTCGGTGCTTTGCGGGGTGACTTCGGACCCGCATTGCCTTGGGTAGCGAGTCGTCCCCGGCACATACAGTGTGCGGGCAGCAGGCAGAGGCATTTCAACTGTGTACAGCTGCAACACCCGGGGCCTTTTCTGTTAGGAATATCAAAATCAAGGTCTGCAAGCTACAGTTAACATAGGAGGGAAAAGAGAAAATTCTGCAATTTAACCAGGTAACATTTCCCAAGTGTTCTTGTAGGCAAGAGCTTTTGTGTCCTTCTTAAAATGTGAAGAAATATCTGCCAAAACTCCTCTCTCTCTCTAGTTTGATTCCAGTAATCACATATTACTAATACTGATAAACCATTTAACCTCAATTCTCTTTTTTCCTCCGAGTAAACAAATAACTTAGCAGCTTTGGACAGAAGCACTCATTTTTTTTTAACTGCTCTTTAACTGCCACTTTTAACTTTCTCCTAAGTGACAGGACTCAATCCATAGCAGTTCTTACAAAGAGGAGTTATTCCTAATTTTCCATTTTTCATTTTTACCACAGAACAGCATGTTTTGAAAGACGAAAGTTAAGTTCTGCAGTTCCTCCATTAACATGGACCCACTGGAGTTGTTCAGGTAATCAAGGGTGCGCATTCTCTGCGGGCTTAACTCTGGAAAACTTGTTTTTCTCAGCTCTAGCATACTGGGATCATGGAAGGAGCAGCTGTGCGAGCTGTTTTACACATCAAGATGCTCCACACAGAGTGTTGGAGCAGTGACTGTGAGCAGTAGGGAGCTGGGAAACAGCTCAAGGCGTGCAAGGACCCCCGGTTGTGTTCAGTCCTCAAAACTTCTTGTTCTCCGGAACAGCTTGTGTGCCTCCTACCTCCAGTGTCCACACATGTTTTTTCAGGTGTCACTTTTTTTCCTTTTCTCTCTCTCTGCTCCCAATCCTGCTGTTTTATTTTCATTGCTTTGTGGTGACCCTCCACCTCAGAGTTGCTGCACTGGGCCGCTCTGCAGCATTTTTCAACCAGGATATCTGTAGCTCCCCGTCCCTCCAGATGCCTTGTTCTATGATATGTATTTTATGATGGTTCTAGTCTTGTTCCGCTTGAATCTGTAAACATTGTTTTTTACTTTTTAATATATTTTTTATTTGTTTATTTCTTAAACTGTAGGACTTGTATGATGGCCTTCTGGTTCCAAATAAAGAAGGCTTTTCCTGTCAGGAAGAAATTTTGATTGTAAAGCATGCTTTTTTTTTATTGTAAGTATTGTTTTTTTATAATAAATTTGCTGATTAGCCTTGCCATTAATTTGGCTGTGTGTGATGGTGTAGAGCAGTGCTGGCCTTTGGGAGGCTTTACTGATGATTCCTTTTCTGTCTGCTAGAAATCACTGGGCCAAACCCAGCCTGGACAAAATAGTTCTCTTCAAGCCCTGTGTAACTAGCTAGGATAAAATGTGGTTTAGTGCATTAATTCATACAAAAATGTTTAAAAATCCAAAGAACTGAAAACAGAAACAAAATGTTCTGGTGTATTTCTCAGCCTATGTTGCAGGCGTCCACGGGGAGCGCTCGCCCGTCCGTCCTCGGGCCTGGTTTCGGAGCGTCGCACACGCGGAGCGCGGCGCTCTGAGGCGCTGTCCCGCGGGCTCTCCTGAGGGCTGTGGGGTCCCGGAGCCGCCGGACGAGCTGCTTGCTCTCCGAGCTGTCAGTCTGGTTGTGGAAGCAGCGGTAGCTGCAGCCTAGATGATAAACAGAAGCTCCTCAGGCTTTCTGTGGATGTGGTTTATGTTTAAGTAACTCTAGGAAAACCTTGTTTCTGGAGAAAGATATTTATCTGTATATTTTTTTTTTTTTTTTTTTTTTCTAGCTGATCCAGCAAAGATGTTTAGTGATTAACTAGGCCTTCTGGGAGTACTTTAACATTATGTTTATGTATTTTGATCAAGATGAACTGGAGACTGGTTTAAAGGATTAGGTTTTCTGGCATCAGTGAGGAGCAACTTACTGTACCAAACCACCACTGCGTAACTAGGTACAGGGAGGGAGGTGCTGATCCACTCACTGTGATGGGCTTTGGGTTGACTTTCAGTCTCTTCCTAATCGCCTGCTCAATAGCAATAACGCAGAGTTTTAAAGAGCGGGAAGGGGTGGTGAAACTCCACTCTGCTTCTGGTTGCAAAGCCAAACATTTTGCAGAAGGGGCTAGAGCCAGCTTTGCGCTAGGAATTTTTGCCCGTACGGACGTGCGCGCGTTGGATTGAGCTTGGTTACCGCAGTAAGACGGAGCCGCGCAGCCCTGCGGCCTGCGTTTCTGCACACCCGGGTCCCCGGCGCTCTGCGGTTCGAGAGGGTTGTGAGCAGGGGGCACGGGGGCTGCAGGTGTGGGGATGAGGTAGGCAAAGGCGTCTCTGGGCGCTTAATAGATCCGTGACTAAGGCCACGGCTTCCCGCTGCCGTGTACTTGGATGTGGCGGAGCAGGGCGCTTCGTGGCCTGCTGCTTGGCTGCCTCGCTCCTCCGGCAGAGCAGCGTCTCCCACCGCCGCGTTCCCAGCGGGACCCGCTTGTTGGCAGGTGTCCATAGGCTCTAATCTAGTGGTGATGGCCAGTCCTGGGAAGGAAGCTAAGGCTCCGCAACAGCAAGCTTTTGTTATACGAATTTCTGTGAAAGACAAAGTCTACAGGATAAATTTGGCCTCCGTAAGCTTTTTTGGAAAGCAACTCCAGTGCAAACGGGAAGTGGTCCAGTTCTCCCAGGTGAAATAAGTGTGTGTGTGTGTGTGTTTTTTTTTTTTTTTTTAAAGTTTTTATTTATTTATTTATTTTTAGTATAGATTTGGGGCTTGTTATGGTTGTGCATCAGAGGGTATATGGAGAAAAAGAATTACTTTAACCGAGAGAAAGCTGCTTTCTGTAAATACGCTACAAAAATAACTCTTGGGAACATTTTTTGTATGCTGCTTTTTGTTCCTAGCCAAACAATTTATGTAATATAAACAGAAGCTTAGTATACGCTGTTACAAAGCGTTGCAGCGTGGACTGCAGCACTCTGAGAAATGAAAAGCTTTTTCCTCTTGGGTTATTCATTCTAATCATGGGAATGGACTTCTAAAGCACCACCGAGCGTGTGGGTCTCTTCTCTGGCCTCGGTGTCAACCGGACAACCTCCCGCTGGATTTGTCTTGTAAACCCAAACGTAATTAGATGAGTGGAGCCAGCCGCCGTCCGTCCTTACTCAGGGCAAGCTTGTGGATGGGGCTTGGTCAGTGTTAACAAGGGAATTTTTAAAGTGAGAGTAAGACAGAACATTGCAACAGTTTGTCACCCCTGGCACTTAATGCCACGTTTCGCTTTGCCCAAATTCTCACCTTCCGACAGTTAAATGAGCCCAAATCTGCCCACTTCTAATGCTGAGGTAATTCGATAAGCTTTAATGTAGTTATTGATGTTACTAGAATAGATTCTCTTCTCTTCCCTGGTGAAGACTAAGTGAAGAATAAAACTTAGTGGGAGGGGGTTGTGTGTATGTACGTGTGGGGTGTTTTTGGTTTTCTTTTTTCTTTTTTTTGAATGTGATCTGAAGGTTCAGCATTGTTCAACATTGCTGCTAGTGCTGCTGTCTTCTATAGGTGGAGATGACCGAGATGTGCCGGAAATGAAGAAAGGGTGTGAGAAGCTCTGACATAAACATTCTCTTTAAAAAGGAAGCATTTAGATCTAAAAACAGGCAGCTGCACCTGTTCAGCCCTTCTCTGTCAATGCAACAAGTAATTTAACTGGAAATGGGGAATTGTGAAATCTCTTACAATGCAGGGGTGACATTGACATAACGTGCATTGTGAGCCCATGTCCAGCAGACTGTTTGCTGCTTCCTGCCCCTTAAATGGTTCAGGATGAGACTGTAAATAAAGAAATATGGAGAGTATAGCCTTGATCAGGATAACATAAACTGGTGTCCAGCTGGATGTGCGGGCTCTATAAGTAACTGTGGCTCTGCTTCTGGGATTTACTTGGTCCTTCATTCCTCCCTTGGAGGAAAAGGCAAGCAGAGTGTGTTTGGTGTAGGAGCTCTGTGCAGTGCTATGCTATCTTTAACCTTTCCAGGGGTCTTTAAAATGGTTGAGAGATGAGATTTTTATATATATGTGTGTGTGTGTGTGTGTATATATATATATATTTATATATATATATTTATATATATATATAATAAAATCGGAATGCTTGAATTTATTTGTTATTGTGTATTGCTACTTCTTGCTTTGGAATAGGCTTGGAAATGAAATGCAGCTTTATGGAAAGCTTTTGTAACATATATATTTTTAAGTTTTGTTGCGTGCTCTGGCGCTTGCAGAGCGCTTTAAAGCTCCCAGTTTGACAGGCTGGAGAGGGCCTGGCACACGAGGAGCTGTCCTGGAGCCCTCAGGACACGCAGTGCCAAGCAGGTGGGGATGTGTTTGCAAAGTCATTCTCCCCCTTTGAAATCGGGGGGCTGCTGTGAGTGAGACGAACGCAAGCGCCGGCTCATCAGATGTCTTGGTTTCTTGCTACCACAAATGTTAAAACCTAAACTCTAACCCACATTATTCTTGCAGCAATGCATCTCTTATTGTGAATACCTGAAGAAAATGATTTCACCGGTGTTAATGATAAAAAGTATAGTAGAGGGCTAGCTGCTGGCTAGAAGGATTTGCAGCCTTCTCCCTGTGTGCGGCCACCGAGAGAAACCTGTTTCTATGTGAGAGTTGTGTGCGTTGGTAGTAAAGTTACTCTAGTGCTGATAACTTACTGTAATGCTGGCAGGGAAGAGCTGCTAGAAGCCTTGGGTACCTCTCGGGAGGGCTCAAGGTTTTTTTAGTTCCGTATGTTATGGAGCTAAAGCGGAGGGAGCTGCTAAATGCATGTGGAACACGGAGTTAAAACCGAGAATCTGGACCTGGCCTGCAGGGCCAAGTTCTCCTCTGCCCTTCTGCGCTTTCCTGCTGGCGCGGTGAGCAGGCAGCTCTTGCAATGCCTGGGGCTGGCACGCGCGGCGTGGGGCGCGATGCACACGTGCTCTTGAATGCAGTCTTGAGGAGCGACCACAACATGGGTAAGAAACAGCAGTTCCAGCTTTGCTTTGCCCATCTACTCATGCACGTGTTCTCCGAGTATAGGCAGGTCAAGTAATTCTGCATCAGTAGTAGGGTGTGCTCAGACACCGTGTATTTCTAGCAGCATGCAAACACAAGGTGTTTAACAGTTCTTGTATGCCTAACAAGCTTAAGCCTCCAGTTCATTTTTTAGTATGTACTTGCCGTTTTTGTCACACTTTCAGGCCAGAGTGATGATTGGGATTAGACCCACCGCAGTAAATGCTGCTCGGTGGTAAGTGTGCAAAGTTCTGCTCTCCCACTCAACTGGAGCGAGTAATGGCTTGGGATGGGCGGCCGTGAATCCTGAGGAATTCCAGGTTTCCTTTACAGCCACAGCAGGGGTGCACTCTGAGCCTAGATTAAGTTTTCCTGCCTTTCATAACACGGAGCCCTGCTTTGAGTTGTGCATGTTGCAACAAATGTTGGCCCCAGAAAAAACATTTTCATTAAACCTACTGCATTTACAGGAGATGGGAAAGACTGATTAAAATAAGTGGCAAAATGGGATTATTCCAGTGTAATGCTGGGTTTTAATGAGGAGTCAGAGGATTATCTTTATTATAAAGAATGCAACGGTGATTAAGAGCCCACAAAAACCTTTTGGGTGACACTGTCAGCGTTCAGTTGCCACTGCTGGATGACAGCTCGTTGTGGAGGATGAATGGTGGGAAGGTCCAGCTGCAAAACTTTGCCATTTTATTTCAGCTGGAAGTAAATGTGGATGCAACAAAGCTCATATGAGGGCCTTTGCTTTCATTAGAGTTTTGTGCGTATTTCCTCTTACATGTGTATGTGCAGGCAGTTTTGTTGAACAGCGTGGTGAGAGTGTTAGAATCAAAATTTACAGTACAAATTAAATACCTTGTCGGCATGTGAGCATGTGGCTCCCTCAAGCATATTGTCTTTCTCTTGACAATATGCATAATGACTTTTTTAAAAGAAATTCTAGTAATTAAAAAAAATAGCACGCTCTAGGACCTGTTAATCGTAAAGGTAAAATAATTGTAAAAGGTAAGATTTCTAATGAATAAAATTAGCAAAGGATAGCTCTTACCAGCCTTGGCCTTCAGCGTTCAAAATGAGCTACAACCACTTCTGTAATACTGTAGATTTAGGCAGCGCTTCCCCGCTGCGGACAGTCTCAAAGGCTGCATCTGAGAGTCTTTTTTTTTTTTTTTTTTTTCCTTCCCCCTCCAGGTTGCTCACAGCCTGTATAGGTCAGGCTGACACCCTTGGCTCCCTTACATGAATGATGTATTTGCATTGACGTTATAAAGCTTTTACATGATGAAATCAATATGAGGTAAAAGGCAACTAAGCCAAACTGAGAGGGGCCCCCTCTGTCATCTCTGCAGTAGAAGGTGTTTGTGGCTCTGCTCAATCCTGTTATCTTTGACAAACTCTGTTGCTGATGAGCAGGGCAGTAACTTTGCTCCCATGAACACATGGGTTTGCTATTTGCTCCCTATTCTGCAGGCAGCAAACTGGAGAAAATACTCTGCGTGAGGAATGCAAAGAACATTTACTGTTGAACTTGTTGAGTCTTTTGCTTCCAGACCTTGTCTCTGGCCATGTGTCTGCCCCCGTGAAGCCGTGGCTCAAGCAGACTGTGTGGACGTGGGTCATCAGAACCAGCATCGCCAAGGTGAGCTGGGTGGCTCTGATACCAAGGGCTTAAAAGAAAAATCAAGATGATTTATAGGCACAGCTTAGTTCATTGTTCACAACACAGAATTTTATCCTGTAAATGGTGCTGTCTCTTTCTTAGAGAAGAAACAGATGCAGCCCTAAGGGCGAAAGGCAGGCTGTTACGGAGCTCTGCACCTCCTCTGGGCCGGGGGCTTCCACGAGCCGGGATCACTCAGATGACGGGGGGCAGCTTGAAAAGTTTTGAAAAGCTTTCAGGGCAACGACGAATTTGAGTTTGGAGGCCATGTGTCTCCTCAGCCTGCCTTGGGCCTTGTTTTTTATCTGGTGTCTTAAAAAGCCTGAAAAAGTGGTGTGGGTTTTTTTGTTTGTTTTTGTTTTTTTTTCCCCTCTTGAAGTCCTAATGATCATCTAGTTTGTCTCCCCGCTAAGGAAAACATTATTAACACCTTTCTGGAGACTCATCTGTCCTGGCGTTTCGGCCTACAGCAAGCGTAGCCTGCAGGGAAGGTCCCGTGGATATTAAGAGTAAATTTTCAGTAGTAGGGAACTATTAATTCTTGGGAACTATTAATTCTTGCGTATTCCTTGAATGCCAGGAGTTGCGTACTGAAGAAGTGAACAAACAATCCCCCAAAACCTTGGTAAGAAAATCTGTTTTTCTTGTGTTTGTGGAGAGAAAAGGGGCAGATTGCTTTGGAGCGGGTACTGGGTGACACATGGCCATTTTTCAAGAGGTCTGAAGTGCATCACAGTCGGAATTCACTATTGTGAGACTTGCTATAGTGGATTAAGAGGTGGTGTGGCATAAAGCCTGGTCTTGGAAGCCTTCTTTCTGCTGAGTTGGTTTTAACGCAGAGTTTCTTGCCCTGTAAACAAAGGGCAAGAAAAGAGCTTTGGTCAAAGATTGTTTTTCAGCATAAGTATTAAGAAACCTGTTAACTTTTTATTAACTTTTCTTGTTAATTCCTTATCCTTTGAAAGTGCTTTGCTAGATGAACGCTGGTGAATGTGTTAGGGAGGGTATCTTTTCCTTCCTCATAGTAGTAAAAAAGACAGCAAAACATGTGAGCTTCTCCTTGATTTTTTTTTTTCCCAATTGCATTATCTCACTTGAAAATATTGCTTCTTCCTGGAAGCTATGTGAAAAGTCTGTATGCAGCAAAGGGAGTGGATTAATATCCCCCAGGGGAGTAGTTCTGACTAAAAATGTTGTTAAATGCAGAATGTAAACAAGCTGCAAGCTTAAGATTTCCACCTGTTTTATTCTCCTTTGATAGCAATCTTGGAAGAAAGCTTGTGATAACAGAAGGGAGAGCTTTTAAGCAGTGCAAGTTTGTAGCTGCTGCTGGCGCTGTCCTTCCTGCTTGATGTTCTTACTCGCTTCCCTGGCCCCGGCTTTTCCTGCGCTCGGCAGGACGCGGCCTGGGCTGGCTTAGCTGGGACGTGGAGCTGCAGGGTCCCAGTCCAGCTGTTTACGGCAAGGATCTTCTAAGAAACTCCTGAGAAATCCTGTCCTGAAGAAGGAACCTCTGCCGCTGTCGCGTGCGGGCAGTCCCGAGACAGAGCAGCCGCCGCAGCCCTTACCGGGTGCTGTGTCTTCCACTGGTTTAGCTTGGATTGTGAAGGAGAAGGCAAGCTTTTGGGTTGACTTGCATCTTGGCTAAGGGAAAGGGTGTTCGGAAATTCTCCTGTTTCCTGAAGAGCTACTGATCAGGAATGAGCAGCGTGGCATTGTCACCTCGGGATTCCTTGTGGCTTCCTCCTACGATACAGAGCAGCATTCAAACCTTGTGTTGCTTCATGAGTTATTGTGGAGGGAGGCAGTGAGCAGGAGCTGACCTGGACAGCTCTTCGTGGTGAGGAAGATGAGTGTGAAAGGGAGGATCTTTCCATGCTTGCTCTGCTTGCTTCTCGAGATGAGAGAGCCAGTTGGAATATGGCATGCTCCCTAATGACTTCTCTTTTTTATTTTTATTTTTTTCTGTGATTTAAAACATTTAACTTGCCCAACTTGATTTGAAATTCTCTGGGCAGGAAAGCACTGGTGGTTGGCAAGGTCAAGTGTAAAATTGGTTGTAGGTGTCAGTGGGGGAACAGTGCAGTGGAGCTGAAAGTTAAACACGTTTGTTATTTGATGTTCTCAGTTGGTTTCTTGGAGCAGAGCTAGCAAAAACTGGCTCTAGAGTCCCCTTAAGTCACTTGATAGAATCACATTGTGATTAATTAGGGTCAGACTTTGAAGTCCTGTTTTACAGGGCATTTTTGGTTAAATTTCTATTATAAGATGTGGATCAGCTTTCCTCAGGTATTTCACAAGCATGTTTTTATAGTGGTTTTATGTGGCTGAGGCAAATTGGGCTCAGATAGGTATCTTAAGCATTGCTTAATATTAAATATAGGAAGTTATAGTTAAGTAAATTTGACCCTTGGGAAAGAACAGGTAAAGGTAGATTCTTTGCTTCGTATTTAGACTCATTTGAAATTGGAAGGATTAAAAGAAGCATTTTGGGAAAGCTGTAAGCCAGGTTAATGTTGCTGCCGAGGGCTTGCTTTTGTCTGCTCAGGGTTACCAGGTGCTCAGCCTAATCTCATTTAGTGCAGAAGCTCTGCCTGCCCTGTTGCTGGAGGTGAGGGTTAGTCTCTCAGCGGCTCTGTCCCGGGTTGCACACCATTAATCTTACCCAACAGGTTCGCCTTGTGACGATGCCCCATCCTTGCTGCTGCGGGGGTTATAGCAAAGCAGTTTCTGGTGGACGCAGTGGCTGCCATCTGCGTAGGCTGGGCCTGGCTCGTGGCTGTCATCAACCAGCCTCGCTATTTTTGCGTTGTTTTCGTGGCTCCTGGAGTCTTGTAGTTGCGCTCTGTTCAAATGGGCCTTGGCACGGGGATGTCAAGTGCCCGTGTAAAGCAGAGATGGGACCTGTAGCGTCCCCAGGGAGCCAGGCCGTAACGGGCAGTGCATGTGGCAAGGCTACAGGAATTTGGGTCCTCACGAGCAAGGTGTGGAGACTGCTGCTAGAGTCTTGGTTTATGTGTGTTTATTTGTTCTTTACTGATGAAGTCTAGAGTTCTCCAACTGTATCACAGTGCTTAAAGGATAACTTCTGTGTGACCTGTTAACCTTTCAGGTAGATTTGGAAGGGTGAAGATGGCTCTTTGCAGGCTTGAAAAGAAATAAATTCAGTGTGTTTTGTTCCATCCATTTTTTTGTTTTTCCTTTGGTTGATTTGTACACTGTTGAAATTTCACAATTCCTGTTCTCACACGGCGGTTGGATGCGTGCCTTACCCCTCTTTATCTGGAGCTGATTTTGGTTTCTCTTTGGCGTTTGATCTTTTTATTTCTTTTTAAGCAGCAAAGACACTAAAGGAAGAGGGGAGAGGAAAAAAAAAAAAAAAAAAAAATGGAAGGAAGGTGAAAAGGCTACCTGTTCCAAGTAAGAGTCTACAGAAAAGCATCCATAGCTTCAGCGCTGAAGGAGGGCAGGCAGCAGTGGCGTCGGGCTGTGCCGGGCTCCATCACCAACCGTTTGCCATGGGAGAAGTGGATTTGGGAGAGCGAGGGAAACTGTGACTGGTCCTTGGTGGTGAGAGTGGCCTGGGAGGGCCTCTGAGCAGGCCTCAGGTTTGCCCTTGGGCGCTGGAGCCTGTGAATCGCCTACCTCCGTGTTTCTAAGCCAGCAGAACGTTGTGTTTGCCACCAGCACAGGGTGTTTTGGAAATAATTTCCTTTGCTATGCGCTGTGCTGGCATAGGGTGAGGTATGGGTGTATTAGGGATGACTTTGCCTCATGTCTCCTCTAAACGTTTTGTGGTGTCATCTTTGCCCTGCGCTGTAAAAGCCCCGCTGACTTCTTAAAGAAGACCAAGGAAAGGAAAACCACATGTGTGAATGTGGAGTGGAGATTCTCTGGCCTGGCAGGCGTGTTGGATAAGCAGAGTCTGGGGTTTAAGTCAGCAGGGTCTAAAAAAGCAAAACTTGTCTGAGGTGCTTGCGGGAGCCGTGTGGGTAAGGCTTAGGCATTGCTCTGCTTTAGCACCAGGGAAACCTGCCAGAAAACTGTCTTGCAGCACAGTTTAAAGAAGGAGCCTGCTTTGAGGTAGGGACTAGAAAGCAGAGTCTGAGAAAATGGCAAGAGCTGGGCCTGTTTGGTTGCCTCTGTGCTGAGCGTGGCTGTGGCCTGCGGTGACCCTCTTCCTTCCACGCAAGTCCAGGGTTTGCGATTCCAGCACGGCTTCAGCTAAGGAAAGCGTTTCAGTACTGGTCTTCAGGGTATTGTTATCCAGGACAGGCCTTTAACACTTGCCTAGCATTTAAGCCCATGAGAGTGAGGCTTAATCTCTTGTGTAAGGCTGAACATGTGTTAGTTCTTTGTTTGCTTTTCTGCATATGGATGCTTTTCTCGGTGACGCATGCCTGGGTAACTGGAGTTGTTTCTCTGCACTGTCATGGAAATTTAAGAAGGCAAAATGGGATCCATATGAAGAGCCAACCTGTCACAAGGAAGTTTTTTTTCTCCTGTTTTAAGCTCCCGCTGCTTGTGAAGGTGGCACTAATGGTGACGCCGGCAGACCCTTGCAGGCCGTGCAGAGGCCGCAGCACTAAATGAAGCGCCCAAAGTGCGCGCGCGTTGGCCTGTCCTGAGCTCCCCCTGTGACACGGGCAGCCCTGGCCCCCGTGTGGGGCAGCGGGTGCTGCAAACCGGCCCCGTGGCGGCCTCCCGTGGGCTGAGCCTGGCCAGCATCGCTCCCTGCTGCCCTTGCCGTGGGCGTCCGTCGCTGCCGCCCTCCTGGCTCACCTAAATCCCCTGGGAACCGCGTGGGGCTGCTGAGCTCTGTTACTATTATCGATTTGAATGTGCCCCACTAGGAAATGGGAGGGATGGAGGAAGGCCGGGGGGTGTATGTGTTTGGGTTTGTTTTGTTGTTTGTTTGTTTTGTGCCAAGTGATGCCTAAATACCTATGTGTTAAATAAGCGAGTTAAATAAATGCTCTGTGGTCATTTCAACTGCAAATCTGGTGTTCATTACTGGGGGAATTGGTGCCTATAGACTACAACAAATGAGGCTCTTGCTCACTTAGACTCCTAAAACTGTGACAAACTGGCAATTAATGTCGTTAGTGATTAATGTTTGATTGTGTTTGAAGTGGTATTTAATGATTAATAGAGACATCAATATGTGTTTATAAAGAGAAGCTAATGGCTGTAGAGCAACGTATTGGCTGTGGAGAAAATAGGTTTCTTCCTGGGAAATACCAAGCTAATGCTGTATTAGTCAGAGCCATAGCTGTAAGCAGGCCGTTTTGCGTGCTTGAAAAATCAACAAAACACAGAGAAACTGCCATAAATGCCTTCTGCAAAACTAAAGCTGGCTAAGCAGAGCTGAAGGAGAACCCAAAGTTTTTTTCCAAAGTCCACAAATGAATTTTCACTTCTGCAGTAATGTTTTCTCATCTGTATAGCATCTTAAAGCTCATTTTTTGTAGCGAAATTCAGTAAGAGGAAATGCTGATGCTCATCAGTCAAATGCTCCCAAGTGTTTCGCTAACTGCAGTGAGGGAAGACGAATGCTCTGATCTGTGCTTTCTCCCCCGTGGTCGCGTGTTGTGTTTTCCTGCACATGGATTATTCAAGAGCTGTAAAATTTTGTGTTTCATATAGCTTAAAAGGGCTGCAGTTTTCTGATTCCTTATTTTCACCTGCATGACAGAAGTGTTTCTTGTTTCATACAGGACAGGATTTTGTTTGTGTAGCACTGAATGAAATGATATGTGTTTGGAACCAGATTTCCAAAGTGGTCTCTTCAGCAGTCAAAACTGGATGGCTCTGCAGGGACCCAGAGTTCCACTTGAATTCAAGTACCTAAAAAACAAAGCACCATGTGAGAGGAGGAGGCTGTGCCATGGTGGATAACACAGTGTGTGGATGTTTCTTTGGCTCTTTGATGTATGTTCAATCTCTTATACACAAAAGCAGTGCCTCCAGACGTGCCTGCCCAGCTTGGCTTGGGGAAGGCAGGGTTTCCCTTGCGGGCGCTCTGCAACCGAGAGGGCTAGATTGCCTTGTTGTTGTTCTCAAGGCTGAAGCAGAGTGTAAGAACCTGCAGGGCTGGCGCGTGGCGCTGGGGCAAAGCCCTGCGCGTGTGCGACGGGGCCGCGGCTCGGGCGACGCGGGGTTTGGCGCACCCGAGTCGCGACGCGTGAGCTTTATCGTGGCCTCTCCCGGGGACCTCGTACCTAACCTTGGGTAAGTTACTCAATATTTTCATGCCTTCCTCTCCTCTCCTCTCCTGCTCGTTTTCTGTGTTTAGACAGTTGGGATGGTATCTCCTACTGAGCGCAATGGAAAGCTCATCCTAGAGCACTCACTATGGCATTGCCTTAACACCAGCATCTTCTCTCTTGCGATAGATCAGCAGCCATGAAACAGGCTAGCATTTTTTTCTCTCACTTTCCTTGTTGCTTTTTTTAAACATCTAGCTCTTCCTTTTTTGGCTTTTCCCTTTTCTTTGGATAGGAAAGCATCTGCTTTGTGCACATACCTGCTTCTTCCAGGTGATAATGAAGCTTGGAAGGGGAAAAACCATCAGGCCAGCCTGACCTGAGTAGCGTTGAAAATGCTTTCTCACCGAAACAAAGCCTGAAGTTCTCATTTTTGGGTCAAAGACAATGTTTCTGAAATGTCCCAACAGCTTGTTCTGATGTTTCCAAAGCTCCTTGTGTTGACGCTTGCAACGTATTTTTGCTTCCGACGATGCCTAGGAGGGAGAAAAGCGAGGTTCACAGAACGGGGCCGGAAGCCCATTCCCCCTCGTGTGGGTGACGGGGGCGGAGGAGCGCGGGGCCGCGGCGGTGCCGGTGCGCGGGGCAGCCGCCCGTGGGCAGCTCCCGTGCCCGCCGCCTCTGGAAAGATTCCAAGCGCGAATCTCAGTGCTGATGTTTTACTCGGAAATCGCATTTCATGGCTCAGTTAAAAACTTATTTTCATTTTGAGTCATCTTTTTGACAGTTGGATCAGTTAAAAACTAAAAAGTCAACCCCATAAGGATTCAAAAGAAGGCTTCCTCTCTCAGGCTCCGTGTCTTACTAGATGCCCAAACAAACACCTTTTTTGGTGGGGATGGACGGGGAGAGGATGCACTTGTGTGTGTGTGTGTGTGTGTGTGTGTGTGTTTTTCCCACCCAAAGCTTCTCTGCTGTCTAATATATTGGTGAAGTTTTTCCTCTGAACTCCTGAGTGCAGTTCTTGCTTGTACCAGGGCTCCTATTGGGAGGCTGGTATGGTGGTGGCAGAGCAAGTGTCCCGAGTCACTTTTGTGTCTGTCTTGCACCCCAGTTGATTTGTCATCTTATGCTTTGTTCGCAAGCTTGTCAGGGCAGGGGTGGCTGTTTCCCTGAGGAAATGTAATGAGATGAGTTGTGTGTGCAAGAACTCAGATTTGAAAGGGAGCTGGAGGGCAACGCTGAGATGCCCTTAATCTAGGGTGTATTTGCACAGTAGGTATTAGGCATGATCTCCTGATGTTTAATGGCAATTAGTGGTTTTGGGGGTGTGTGTGTTGTTTGTTTTTTGGGTAACCTATTTCAGAGTCAATGGCTGATTTTAGCTACCTTCTTTCAAAGGTAGGTGGAGTTTGTTTACCTTTACTTGCAGATCAAAGCTGTATTTGGACTGGAAAAAAGTATTTTGAAGGAGGCAACTAAGTTACCATACACCTTTCACACGTGGATTAGTTTGCCTCCTTGATACAAGCTTTATTAAACACAAATAGCTTCACGAAGGACTTCTGCCAGCTGCTTTATATATTTTTTAAAAAGTATGAAAGAAAAGGTAATTAAAAAATTTCAAACGAAAAGTAGAAAAAGGTGGAGCATGAAGTTAACAGTGGGTTAAGAATATATGTAGAATATATGAAGTGGGGCCAAGTTCTTCTCTACGCTTACATTCAGCCTGCATGAGGTGAAGCCCATTTTTAGATGGAAAGGGAACACAGCCTGAATACTTCCTAAAAGTGTGTCCTGGGCGTCTGCAAGGCTGCGAGGGCCTTCACGGGAGCCGCAGCAAGGCTGAGGGGACCTTTAGATGCCTTAGCTGCTGTGAAGGGCAAGTTATTCCTAGCCTGTTGCTCTTGGACTGGACGTTGAGTGTGCTGGCAAGACAGCGCTGTGTTGCTGTTAACACTTCTTGTAATGTCGTGGGTTACAAGATGAGTGATGCTGTTTTGTTGTCTGCTGGAGGGCAAATGAGCTGGCTGCTGCCATTGCCAGGCTGCTGGAGGAGGTCCCAGGGGTACTTAAACACTGTTCCTCTGAGATACTCTGGTGTCTCTAATCTTTCTGTCATTTAAAATAATCCCTGCATTGAACTGTGTAAGCACAAATGCCTTAGGAGACCCCAAGGAGGCTCAAAACAGGAAAGGACATCAAGGGCAGAGGAGCAGTGTTTCGTGTTCGTGCTGTGCAGTCCACGTTCAGAGCATACCGAGAGCACGAAGCTTCACCAGACGTAGAGGGAGAGGAAGACGTCGCGCTCCCCGCTCAGCAGCCGAGGCCTGGAGCGACGTCTCCGAAGATCCCAGGAGCTGCTGGCGTTGCTGCCCAGCCGCGGGAGCAGCGCTGCGTGACACAGGGCCGGTCAGCCATACGCAGCCGGCTTTCCCTGCGAGCTCGTGCCCTTGGAGAGGGGAAAAAAGGCGGGGGAAACTCTTCCATGTTAGCTAATGAATGTCCTTATGGGGAATGAACTGCACGAGTAACTTTGTGAGGAGCAGAGCAGTGTGCAGAGCCTGTGCAAACCTTCCTGCCCAGTTTGGGTCTTTCTGTAGCGAAGGACTTGTCGCATGTTGGTCCACGTTCAGCACCATTCAAAGCCTTGTGGTGGGAGCATCGTGCCTTTGGTTGAGCAGGGGATGGTGCTTCCTTGGGGGCTTGCTGGCATGGGGTGTTGGTGCTGGAAGGGCCGGCCGGCTCCGAGCTTGCCTTCTCCATCATCACCTTGACCTGCTTCAGTGTCGCCTTTCCCGGCCCCGGAGAGCCGCGGTGGTGGCGCACAGATCCCTTCTCCATGTGGCCGTGGCACGTCAGCAGTGGCAGAAGTGAGGGCAGAGCCTGGTTTCGTGCTGTGTCTTGTCACTGATGCTGCTCCACTCATGAACGGTCCTGTGAGGTGTCACTGCTCTGATCTGCATCGATTTCTCTGTGAATTCTTTTGGTATAGTACTACTTACTGGAGCAGTCTGTTGCTATTAGGAGCTTCATTTGGAGTTTGATCTGTGCTCATAGCTTCCAACTCTGAAAAACCTTCTTTGTTGCAGCAGAACCAGAGGTTCCCTTTGAGAGATTCGCTTGCACAGTTGGGAAGTGCAATTATGGAGTGGGGTGAAATCTTGCTTCCTATTGGGAGCCTCTCTAAAAGCTATATTAAAGTTTCCATTTCGTCATTGGTCCCTTGTTGTGCATGGGCTTCCTAAAACAAGTCCTGAAAAAGGAATATTCCAAGGGCTAGCAATGCTTCCAGAGTTGCTCTGTTTGTTCCCTTGTGTGGCTTTTTCTTCCCATATTATTTTATTGTATTCTCTGTTATGTGCTTGTTGTCATAGTGATGATTCTAATCTTTCTCAAGTAATAAAATGATTTAATTTTTTGACAGCAGGAAAAGAGAAAGTAGATCACGTTGATTTGTAATATCATATGCAGATCTTTTTGGCAGGAAACTTGTACAGACAAAAGGTCTCCGAACAAAAACAGCCCCTTATCTTCATGGGGAGTCTTTAATCAAGTTTTAGATTAGTCAAGATTAAGGCTGTTCAGAACTGCTGCTCAAAGTGTTCTGTTCACAAAGTGCACGTAGTGATACTACATTTCCTTGCTTAAAAAAATAAAGATAAATGTTCTGGAAATGTTTCTTGATAACTATTTTGGTTTGACATTTTAACTGTAGCCCAGGGCCTCCGTGTTGCTTCCAAGCTCTGCACACGCCGGTACGTCTGCGTCGTGGAGCTCGCCGCACTCCCCAGAGCTCGCAGCGGGAGCGCAGAAACCACGTGGCGTCCGGAGCGAATCGCTGGGTTGCTCCTATACGCTCATCCTCCTCCATGACTTTATCTGGAGGTAAAACTAACCTGCCTCGACTCCACAAACGTTGCCCTGCAGGAGAAGGCGTCTCTCATCAGTGGGGAGCAGTGTCCATCCTGCAGTACCCGCATCTTTGCAATGGCTCTTCATTGCAAAATCAGCGTAACGATAACGAAAGCAGAAGCGATGGAGGCTCTTTAGCGGCACATGTGGATAAAATACGGTGGTAAGTTTGGTCAAATGTGGCTGAGGGTAACTTGTCAGCTGCTCATTCTTTTCTTTGTAACAATCCCCATTCAAATGTTAATGTGCTGTTGTGAACTTGAGAGCGAGAGAAAGTGTTTGCATCCCTCAGGTTTTCTGGAAACAATAAATGCGATTGATAGTTTTATTTCACTCTGCCTTGTTGTCCATGAGGCAACAGGTGGGTAATTCCTTTTTTGAGCTTACTTAGTGAGGTATAAAAATGACCACAACTGTGTGTTCTCCTGATTTTAGATTTGCTGTTAATGGCACTTACATTCATTGTCCTTTTCATGATCCATTTAAGATGAACATGACTGAATTATTTACAAGAGGGAAACCCCAGGGATGCTGTGACTCAGAGGTGGGCCTTTTATCTTGAGACTGAAATTTCCAATTCAGTCCAATTTGGAAGGCGCTGCTACCATATGGTCAAGTGGATGGTTAACGCTGCCACGCTGCTAATGCCGAGGCTCCCGGCAGGCTTCCCGGGCAGTCCACAAGGGAGCTGAGCATAGTTTAGGCTCTGAACATAATAAGCTTCAGCATAATCTCCTTCTTAAATACCTTTCCTTGAAAACGAGAGCGGGGCAGTATTTTGAGCAGGAATCTTGTCTGTCTCAGCAGGGTCCCCCGATGCCAGGCCGGGCATGGAGGAAGCATTGTGCTCTGTCCAGATCACGCTCCGCTTTGTTTCAGCCGAGCGGCAACGCGGTGCCTCCCCTGTAACTGAAGGGGCTTTGCCTTTCAAGCTGGACAGCATCGTGCTCCTCATGGCAGATTACCCTCTAAAAGTATTTTTAAAGGCAAGTCCGAATGCTTAACTTTAAGGACCTCCCTCAGAAAAAGCAGCTCAGTGCAGAGTCACGGGTGATACTTCCGCCTTTTTTCACAAAAAGGCTTTTTTCACTTTTCTTTGGTTTGTGTGTGGTAGTCACACTTCATTTTTATTCCATCCCGGCTCAGGTTTATCTTTGTGGAGGGAATGAGTATATAGAGAGGTGGGAGAAGGCTGATGTTTAACTTCCCTCTTCTCGTGAATAATTAGAATAACAAACTTGATGGAGACTTCATTTTCCAGTTAGGGCTCGATGAAAACATCAGCAGTATCAAACAAGGCAGCAGATGACAGCATTCAGACACTGACCACTCATCAGGGAAGGGTTTTGGTGTCACTGAGACAGACTCACCATCTGTCAGGACCGAATCTCTAGGTGCTCATCTAAGAGCTGTCAAAAATCTGCCAGCGTGTTGGTGATTACAGGGTTGTGCTCCACCACCCTTCTCCTCCTCTTGGTCACAAGGGCAGTTCCTGCCAAACAAAACCTTTAGGTGAAATGGTGAGGAGAAGGGGTTGCTCAAATGCTACTTGGCCATTTTTGCTAGTCTGTAAAATGGTTATTTTGAATTATGGTTAACTTGAATCTCTGGGTTTTGCAGCTAGTAGCACACGCACTGGTTTTCATTCAAGATCTCTGTGTGTGTGGGGCCATGCATAGCAATGGGTTCAAATCACCCAAAAATCCTGTATTTTTGAGGAGTTTGTAGTGTTAGGGTAGGAATAATTATAAAAAGAAGCAAAATCTTGGGGCATGGCCTGCTGGAGCTGTCCAGGGTCCAGAAGTCACAGGTGCTCACAGTGTATATGGAGACCCACAACAAATTCCCCCTTTTTTTCCACGCCCCCACCCCGTTCTCTCCACCCTCCATGTTTTGCCATGGAGTTTCTGCCAAGCCATTGGGCATGTATTTCACTGGGAACTAGAAGAGAAAGCAAATATCCTTGAAAACTTCAGCAGTTAGAAAATGCTTTGAAGTAGCATTGCTGGAGCCTTTCCCCCCCCCCCCTTTGATCTCCAGATGTCCCCGTCACTCTCTGTATTCTCATGCATGCAACAATTGATTGCTTTTATATTTAACACTCTAAGTAGGGGATGCTGTTTTAGCTGTAATTAGCAATAAAAGTGCTGTGATGCCATCAGCTCTCTCTAGAGCAGCAGAACTTACTCGGCTGTGAGACAGCAAGTGTTAGGATGTCACTATAAAATTGTGCTGCCACTTGCAGCCATGGTTCACTGCTGCCATCCTGTCTCTTCCTCAGGTTTTCAACCCTACAATCATATATTGCAGTACCTAATCCTAAAACGTTTCAATCTGTTCATTCAGATGAGGTCTTTCCACAGCCTGTTTCCTATGTGCAGTAGTAAGCGGAGAGGGCTATGGAAATATCAGATCCCTCTTTTTTTTTTTTTTTTTTTTTTTTTTTATGGTTGAAGTGTTTTGTTTCATGGATGTCTGCACACTTAGAGCATAATTCACAAATATTAACAGTATGAAAGAATATACACAGCTTAGCACCCCATTCTATAAACCATTTTGGAAACCAGGCCAGCCAGCAAAATCTAATTGTTGTTTCACCCCAAACACAGGGTCTCCTCTGAGAGAAAGAGACTGAGTTGCTGTCCCACTCGGTGAGATTCCCGGGAGGCTTCGAGTTAGCAGGAAGCTGTGCTTAGACTTGGTCTTCCTGCACTCCATTTCTAATTTTTGAAGTGCTGTCTCTATTTGGAACAAAAGTAAGATAGTCGAGGAATATTTTCAGTAGAGCAGTTTTCTGAGCAAAGCCATTCGCTGTGTGCACAGTGCTTAGAAGCCAGTAACCGGCCCCGGCTCTTTTCTGAGGCTGCACAATGGAGCAGGGCAATGGAGCCCTGAATTACAGTGCAGGCTGCAGGGCTTGATAAGAAGGCGCAGTGTGGGAGCAAGATAAAACTGCATCCTTGGGATTATGCTGAAAAGCCATTTGTGAGCACAGTGCTTTCCTGGCACTGCTTCATCTCCCCGTCCTTGAAGACATGGCAGCTCCCCTGGCTGGCCCTGCTTTATCTCGGCCCGCAGAGCGCGGCTGCGGCGGACGGCGCGCGGCGGTGCCGGCCGCGGTGTCACCCTGTGCTGCTAGCCCCGGGCGCCTGCTGGCCAGGCCGGGCTTCCCCCGGGCACCAGGGCCTCTCCGGGCTCTGCTCGCAGGAGCAATAGGCATGTGCCGGTGGGATACCCTGCTCTGGAAAAGCCAGCTAGCTTGTAAACGCCGAGATGACGTTATGAGAACCATTAGGCTGGCAGTGGAATACTTTGGAGTGAACACAGCTTTCCTAGTTCAATAAAACAAAGGTTAATTAAAAAATTCCTATTAGGCTGTCTATAAAACTTAAGTGAAGTAAGGAGCAGCATGTGGCTCTGGACATGAATCAAGGCGTGAAGATGTGGTGGTTCCTTTGTAATCGTTACCGTTCTCAGCTCTGGGCTCCTGGGTATTACAGGTCTTTGTCAGGTTGTGGGGAGGTGGAGGGGTTTGCTTATAAATGTTGAGGCTTAACCTAATACCCATCTAGTCTGTACAAAGGAGGAGGAATTGAGGTATCTTGCTCTTGGGAACACCTTGAGTAGCTACTGTATCCTTCTAGCTGGGGATGAATCAATCATCCTATTAAAAAAAAGGACATGCACCTGGAACTGAATTACTCTTACTGGGGAAAATAATTTGGTCCCTAAATGTAGCTTCTTATTGTAGTCAGAACCTGGACTATCTGAGGGCAGGAAAAAAGCCCCCAAAGCACGTGTTTTCCAAGTGTGTTTTTAAAGTGATTCTGTGCTGAAGACGCTTCCTCCTGCCATTCTCCTGTTGTGCCCTTGCTCTCACTAGGGTTTTATGTATCCCAGCTTCATGAGCTGAATTACTGAGACTTCTTAGTGCTGTCCTGCAAAACATCCTCCTCCAGTTAGGAAATGCTAGTAGGATTATGTGAGGCTGCACAGACTTCAGAGGGTCACGCCAGATGAGCGTTAGGTATTTTAACTCTTATCACCCAATGCATCGTGACTTCTGCTCAGATTATGTGATTTTTTTAAACCTTTGGAGCTAATGCAAGTATTTTATGGACAGCAAAATTACTTCACAATGACTTTTACCACGTTGTGGTATAAGCTAAATAATACTGAAGTACTAATAGTAAAGTGCATATTGTAAGTACACATCTGCAACAGATGAGCCTGAGGCCTAATGAGTGTCCTCATGAGCTGTTCTGTGACAGTGACCAGCTCGCATTTTGACTTCTAAGTAGTATGAAGAGAGCATATCTTGCCCTGCAAGGGAAGGTTCATGTTGGATATTAGGAAAAATTTCTACATGGAAAGAGTAGTCAAGCATTGGAAAAGGCTGCCTGAGGAAGTGGTGGTGGAGTCGTTCCTGGCAGCACTCGAGAAACGTGTCCGTGAGGCCTCAGGGACCTGGCTCCTCAGGCTCGGTGGTGGTGGGTTTATGGCTGGGCTCAGTCTTGAGGGGCTTTTCCAGCCATAAGGATTCTGTGGTTTGAGGAGAAGTGTGTTGGGTCTGAGTTCAAGGCAGGCTGCCTCCGGCTCCTCAGGCTCCAGTTCAGAGCAGTGAACTCAAGCGGGGAACCCAACTGGCCTCTTCCCTAAAGGGTTTCTGAAGTTAGCAATCTGCTTAGCTTCTCTGACTTTATTCTCACGTAAGCTTCTCAGTTGCTTGCCTTCTCTGTAAGGAAAGCTCTGCTCCTGTGCAAGGGCTATAGCAACGCTACTGGGAAAGAGCGTGGGGAAAAGCTGCGGAGCAGGGACGTGCAGCCCTTTTCCAGTGTGGTTTTTGTGAGTTACAAGGCTGTTCCTCCCCCTGCTCCTTGCAAGCCTCCCGTGACTGAAACAATCAGTCTTGAATGAAAGGCAAATTAAAGATTAGGGGCATGAGCAGGTAACAGTCATACAAGGCCTTATTATGAGAGCCATTAGAAGATTGAAACAATCAGTCTCTTCAATGTGACGCTCTGCAGTTTACTTCCTTGAGGTGGGGTGTTATTGTCAGCATTTGTCTCGCATGGCGAGTCTGGGGAGGAGCCCACGTGGGTGCAGTCCGTGATGCAGAGCTCCTGGCACTACATAAACGGGGGAGGCTGTGCAGGGCCGCTCTCTAAACGTCACCCTGCTGCGCGTGGAGCACCTGATAACTATGTGGAGATGGCAACAGGCCTTTCCAACTTGGCATTTTACCCCTGAACTCTGGTACTTCATTTTCTTCCAAGCAAAGGTTATCAGGACAAAATGGAAAAAGGGTCCCAGGTTTTGTTTTGTGGGACTGTGGCACCAGTCCTTTCATTCAGAGGATGGGCTACTGCATTTTCCTGGCTCCAAGAGGAACGTGCTGGGAGCAGGTCCACGCTCTTGGCACAGGACTCGCAGCCTGTGTTTTACAGCTCAGAACCGAGATACTTGTGGTCATTTCTGATCTTCTTAAGCCATGCATCAGAAGACCAGGCTGCAGCCAGGGTAGCCTGTGGGCTGCAGGATAACGGATCTGTGGAAGGTAAAACAAGTTAGAACACTCAAATTTCCTGCAGAGCTGTTTGCACTGGCGCAGGTGAATGTGTATGAGTTGAAATAAGTTTGAAAAACCTACTACTATTTATGCAGAGCTATTTTCCCTGATATTTTTTTTTCTTATCTGCCTCCAGAAGGTTCCCTTGTGGTGCTTCAGTGAGACGTGCCTCTCTGGAGGAGAGGAGCAGATACTCTGTTTTCACGTGCTCTTGTCTACATGGAACCACAGAGGGGTTGAGGTTGGAAGGGGCCTCTAGAGACCATCCAGTCCAGCCCCTGCTCCAGCAGGGACACCCAGAGCAGGGGCACAGGGTGGCAGCCAGGCGGGTTTGAAGATCTGCAGAGAAGGAGCCTCCACAGCCTCTCTGGGCAGCCTGTGCCAGGGCTCTGGCACCCTCACAGCAAAGAATTTTTTTCCTTAAGTTCCTGGGGAACTTCTGGTGCTTCTGTTTGTGGCCGGTTCCTCTAGTTCCACCGCTGGCCCCATCCTCCTTACTCCTCCCTTGAGGAGACACTGCTCAGGTCCCCTCTCAGCCTTCTCTTCTCCAGGCTGAGCAGGCCCAGCTCTCTCAGCCTTTCCTCCCAGGGCAGGTGTTCCAGGCCCCTGATCATCCTTGCACATGAATCTGTTCCTCTTGCCCGGGGCCTGCGTGTGGCACGTGCCAGGATGCAGTCAGCTTTGTCCTTGCTGCAGAGACAGACCAATCTGACTCAGCACTTCGCTTTTTAATGGCAGGGTGGCTTTCTCCATTCCTCCCCCAGCATTTGATTGTGATAGCTAGTATTCGAAATTCATTTCTGTACTACTCGATTTAGCATTTGGAATGTGTTTTGAACACCTATGTCAAAACACTAACGTGCTGCACAGCCTGGGAGTGATGGGAGTGTGCCCATGGCTGTGTTTGCTGGCCCCATAATCCGGAATTGTTTGCAGACTCCCTTGCTCTCCTGCCGGGAACAGTAGTGGCCTGAAGTCGGAGCACAGCTGCATTCAGCTCTGCCCGGATCTTGGGGGTCAGATCCTCACTCAGTTTCTCATATCAGAGGTGGTGCCCAGCTCCTCGAGTTGGCAGGTGGGAATCGCTGGGAATTTTCTGGTGTGCCTATTCTGGGTGTCTGTCTGGGATCCTTCCTTAAGGCTTTGGCTTAAGTCATCTTGCTGAATGCTGGGCTGGTGGCGTGTTGCCCTCAGCGCCTGCTCTGCATTGCATCCAAAGAGACAAAGGCATCAGGAAGCCATCAGCAGCTTCGTCCTTCCCTCCAGAGAAGCACAAAGGAAGATCAAAACTAATTTCTGCAGCTAGGCAGGAACAGCGCTTGCAATGTTCACACACTACCTATTTGTCTAACTTCCTTGTCTTCATGCCTGCTTAATCTTTCATTGCCTTAGCTCGCAGTTTCAAAATACAATAAGCTAAAACGATCCCGCTCCATTTTTTTTACTTGATTATAACAACAATTTTTCTTTCATTCTAAAATCCCCATTGTATCATAATATGTAGCTGAGTGTCTGCAGAGGAATTAATCATGACAAAGGAGGCAAAAGCAACAGGCCTCAAGTACACAATGGGCCTAATCAATCCATGGTGTTGTTTTTATTCCCTTATTTTCCTGGGTTTATTTTCTCTTTCCTTTGTTATTTTCTCTTTGTGGTTTGACAGAAGAGGCTAGAGTGGGAAGGAACTAATTTTGACAGAGGGCTCTTTAATGGCCTCATCTGAGTTGCTGCCAGGGACACTGTAAATGTGCTGGTTTTAGTGGTTTTTACGGGCTTAGCTTCGCACAAGCTCAGTAGAAACCACCTCTTTGGTAGTATGCTAACCCATAGGTTTGGCAGGCCTGCCAATTTGTTTTTGTGTGTGTGTGTTTTTTTTTTTTTTTAATGCTAATTTAATTTCAAAGGCTCTATTAAGAACCTTTGTTGTTGTTTAGAATATCTATAGGGCTTAAATTATTCTTATATTGTAATATCTTCTACATAATTCATCTTTGATAGAGGATTGCCTGAATCTGTCTATGGAAGCAATCAGAAAAACACAGTTCTCGAGAGCTGCTCTAACCTAGTTTAAACACGGTACGTAGCAATTTGGCATCTCGCTGAACATTATGCAGTCATGTAGCTGAAGCGGTTTCTTTTGTATGTTTTCCATGGCCTGCTGGTTTTCTGTGTTTTTTTTTTTTTTTTTTTTCCTTAGGAAATAATCTCCCTCAGTGTTTTTTGTGATTGCACATCACTGCCCTGCAATAGCACCAAGAGGTGCTTTCATAAACCGAGTAGTTGTAACTTCTTAAAAGACGACTCTAAATGAGTAGGTCTCCAAAACAGATTTGTCATTTGGATATATTCCAAATAACATTAATAGCAATAGCATGATTTTCATTAAAATAAGTTATAGGGATGAGCAAAAAAATAAACATAGACAAAGTATATGAACTTTCATTTTATGTTCTCCTCCTTCTGCAAGTTGGGCAATGGAGACAACTGCATTAGGAAGGCAATGGCAGTGCCATATGTTCAAAGTGAGCTGCACTCCTACAGAATGAAGGGGCTTTTCTGAGGACAGTAATTACGGACAGAAGCCGGCTGGATAAAACGGCCTGGTGATTTAAACCTGTTTTATAAACTCTTATTTTGCAGTAGATCTTGATTGAAATGAGTAGCGTTAAGTGGTCTGTGCTTCAGCCATAGACACTGGTCGCTATGCAGCTCCCTGACAGGAACCCTTGGAGTTCACTGGTTGCCTTCTGCCAAGGTCAAAGCGCTGAGCACTTGTATGATAAAAACACCTCTTGGGGCAGCTGCTCTCCGAGGCCACAACTGAGCTGGGGAAAACAGCCCTTGACGTGTTTTTTCCCTAGCACAGGCACTGACTGTGCAGAGAGCTACCACAAGAGATAAGCTTGAGTCAAAGCCTGCCTGCTTCTAGAGCAGGTGGCACCACCGTCTGCCTACCCCAGCCCCTGTGCTGCTGGCATCCGTCGAGAATGAAGGGAAGCAGGAGGCAAACAAGCGTTTGGGGAAAACAGGGAGAAGCACTGTACGAATCCAAACACCCACGTTAAGTACAGGCTGCAGAGCCTGAGGTTCTGTACCTATTTGCTGCCAGATTGATCTAGAAGCAAGGCTAATATCTTCTGTTTTCTAATTCAACTAGAAGTAATGCAACTTGTTGTTAGCTGTTCTTTCTGGGGTGCTTGGTGGTGGGAAGAGGAAGGAGCCAAATTCCTGCCTGTGATCGATCGCGTGTCCTTCTGCGGAGGCCAGGGGAGCTGCTGCCCATCCTGGTGGTGTGGGACCCACACCCAGGCAGATACTGTCACCGCTGCATGGACGGGGTGTGTGCAAGGACTCCGATACCGCTCTGTGTGCAGGTAGTGTTACCACCCAATATATGTCCCTGGGCACAGTGTGAGCGAGTTCTTTCACAATGAGGGTCCTTCACCAGCCGTCTTGAAAGGCTTCCCAGTGAGCTTGCATGCCCTAAAGGCCTCTTCAGGGTGTAAAAACAGGGCTATCCTCAGAACACTGCCTTGGTTAAAAGGCTTTCAGACACTGGGGAAGGGTGAAGTCCGTTGAGGATCCAGTGCGTGCGTGGTAGAAAACCACCTCTGGGTAACTCATAACTTTTCTCCTTGTCTATTTGCTCTAGGATGAGTACAGGAAGCAATGGGGAAGAGTGAGGAGAGAGGGGCAGCTTCGGGGTGTTGGCAAGTGGCTGCGGTAAACCTCGAGTCCCCCAGGGTGTTTGTGGAATGAGTTATAAGAGCTTAAGAACGTGGTATTTGCCATCACCACCTAGAGACTCCCAAGCAAGAGGAGATTCAACAGCTGACCTGCAAGCACTTGTGTTAAATGAGGTATCATTAACAGCTGGGGCTAAGAGTCTTAGGTTGCTAGTTACCATTGCATTTTTCTTTGTTTTCTTTCCTTTATATTTTTCCTTTTTAAGGGAAGTAGCACACACATGCTATACATGAGGTATTCCTGCTAGTTTTTGAGGCATGTGAAGAAAATATAAGAACAAATGGAGCTGTTATGTGGTGTCAGGATGTTGTATTTCGCCCTGAGGGACTTTGCTGAGACTCCCAAGTGTGTGTTGTTGCTGCTTGGCAAGCTCCAACTTGTTTAGTGGGTGTAAAAAGTTCAAATGGATAAAACCACTGAGAATTAATTCAAGATCTTGAACATTTTTAGTTGCTAGCTATAACTTCACATGTTAATTTCAGCTTGTTTAATTGGGTTTTGGTGTTTATTGCCAAGGAGGAATCTACAGCAGTTGGGGAGTGTGAAATGTGAGTGTGGAGAGTGCATGTTCACAAAAGGTTAGGAATTTGGAGCGGATTGGAGTATTTTGGAGCCTCAGCAGATAAGTGTCCTTTTATGTTTAAATACTTTATTTCGTAGAAACAAGAAATCAAAGTAAGATCAAAGTAAGGTGTTGGTGGAGACCAGAAGTGAGCAGGACTGTCGCAGCAGAACAGTACCAACCCTGGCTCTGCTGGCATGGGAAACTCTCATGCCTTTGGATCGGGCTGTGATGGACCCTGTAATGGGCATTCTAGGTGGCTGAGGGCAAAGAAGAAGGAAGGGTCTATGTGCTGCATTTTAGTCTGGTTTCTTACTATAAAATCACAAGGTAAGAGCTTGAGAATTTTGTCCAAAGCAAGTCACAGACTCAGAGGCACAGAAGGGCTGAGGTTGGAAGGGGCCTCTAGAGACCATCCAGTCCAGCCCCTGCTCCAGCAGGGACACCCAGAGCAGGGGCACAGGGTTGGCAGCCAGGCGGGTTTGAAGATCTCCAGAGAAGGAGCCTCCACAGCCTGCCAGAAGCATTTCATCTGTGTAGAGGCACAGGCATTGCCCCTCTGTGTCCTGATCCAACAAGGTGGTTACCTAGCGTGAAAATCAAAGTTGAGGATTTTCTTTAGAACTGGACATGCTGAAGGAATTGGCTAGGCTGAGGTTTTTTGCAAATGCAAGAAGTGTAGCCCAGACTACTAGAAAATGAAATGTTCTGGTCTTTTGTAAGAATTTACAGGACGGCATATGACTTCCTTTGAATAGTTTTAAAAAAGAGAAGTTGCTGTGCTCTATTACAGAGGCAGTCTTCTTCTTACAGGTGCATGTTGGTTTTAGTGTTATATTCCAGCTACTACCAGTCTGCTGGGTCATGTACAATGATACATTATGAGAAGAAACTGCTGTTTTCTAGGTTGTCAGGTTGGCACCGTTGCTCAGAGCTCTGCTTCGGTGCCCTGTTGTTTGTGGGAACGATGGCTGGAGTTGGGAAGTGAAATCCAGTCCTGTGTGGTAGTACAGGATTCTGTGTCCTATGTGAGACTAGGAAAAGGTAGTATTAATGTTAAAACACTAAATGATGGCAGGACGATACAGTAACGAGTATCGTGGCATCTTTCTCCATGTGACAAGATGTTTTGCAAAACCATTTTAGGCAGAGAAAAAGCGACTGAGGGAAAGCCGAGGGGGGTCTGATCTGCTTTTAGCCTAGAGGAGACGTTAGCCAGCTTATTCCACCCTCAAATTCAGCATCGCAGTGAGCAACGCGTGGTGAGGAAGCTGCTTTCCCTAACTGTACAGGTTTGAGAAGGCACTTGACAGCTTCCCTTGCAGTTTGCTCTGGCACATTTCGAAGTGTTAGGGGATGCCAAAGCAAAGCACTGACAACACTGAGGCTTTAAATTGGCTTGCAGCTTCCCCACTTAAAACGCTTGCTCAAATCTGTTTATTTTAACATGAAAAAGGCAAAGGAGTCCTCCCTCCGCCGTGCTCGGTTGACCCAATTCACCGACTGGACTCTCGTACTCTTCCTGCGTAGGTGTTTATAGCATGCTGCTGCGATGAAGGCAAAGCCTGTTCTTGTTTCTCTGCGCTGTTGAAGCCACCAGTAACAAGGGTGGATCTAACCTGGGAGTGCAGGAACGTGTCTGCCGGCTCCATCGGGATCAATCCCCGTGCAGGGAGCCCCGGAGAACAACTCCAAGAAGGGCTTCAAGGCCGTCTCCTTCCTCTATTCCCGCCTCGCGCCACGACATCTCCCCCCTCTCCCATTTCTGGCACTTGCTTCCTCCTTTTCCCTCCTCCAGAGACAGGGCTCTGCCTGCAGCCCAGGGCGCGTCTGGGATGTGCAGCAGAGACCTGGCTAGCAGCGTAACAGGCCTGAAACGGGGGCCTGAGTTTAGCTTTGCGCCACGTGGACTTTCTTGCTGGACTCTCCTAGTCAGGGGGAGGCATCTCCTAGCTTGAGTTGAGGTATTCTGAAGGCAAAAGATTTTTAAGAAAAAAAATATTTAGAAATAAATAAAAAAGCAAAATCCAGGCCAGCAGGTGTACACCGAACACCTACCTGCTGTAGCGATTTTGCAGTGGCCAGTATGGTGTAATAGACACCATTAACCATTACGTTTAACAATTACCATTAACCATTACGTTTAACAATTAAAGCTTAGACCTGTCGTTCAGTATTTTCTCTGTTACAAGCAACAACCAACTCTTATACTACCCTGAATAACTTACTGTAAAATAGAACATATATGTAAATCCAAGAGAAAGTATTTTATATTCATCCTGAGAATATTTAAAGGCAGAGTTGAAGCTCAGCCTATTTACGTTTCACTACTTTCTGATTTCCCATCCTGCAGATACTTGTTGAATTCTTCCCTGTCTGTTCCCAGTAATTTTGATTTATGCATGATTTCTAGGAAGGGAGCAAATATTAACTCAGCTTCATTTTCTGACCTTTTTAGGATTGTTTCTTTTCAAATCTGATGCATTAAAAATGCAATGTGCCATTGAGAAAAGAGCAATAGTTTCTTCTCTGCAAAGCAAACGAGACATTTATTTTGGTTGCTTTGCATTTACACGGCAAACTTTATTTGCCATCTCCGTGCGTTATTATTCATCTGCCTGATGTATGGTTATTTTATTTCAGTGGCACTATTTAAAAAGGCGAATCCTTGTTTACGGTGTATTTCATTTTGACGGAGGGATTTAAGGAGGCTTTTCCAGATACTTGTCAGCAGAGGAGAACCTCGTCCTGTCAAGGTGGCGTGGCTTTTGTCAGCAGGTCTCTGCTGCAGTGTGTTACGGCCCGGCCCGTCTCCGAGGCTCCTTGCACAGCAGCATGTCCGAGGCTCGAGGGCGTCCAGCAGTGCTCATGTGTGGCTGTGCCCGGCCGTCTGAGGAGTCTTCGGCTCGTTTCTGGTGTGAAAGCCATTGAGAAGAGTTGTGCGGTGACAGCGGGATGTCCGGCTGTTCTCTGCTGCCTCCACGAGCTCGGCGGGATCCCTGGAGAAGCACCGCTGCTCTCTTGGCGGGGAGGAATGTGGAAGAGCTGTGCCCGTGAACTGTGGTGCCGTGGTGTGCCACGTTGGTGACCAGCTGAGGTAGCGGATAGGCAGGCGCGGGGTGACCTCTGGGTTGCAAGTGGCTCCAGTTTTAGGGTCTACGTACCCTTGAAATCTTCACCTCGTCCTACTTTTGTGGTGTGGGTTTTTTTTTTTTTTTTTTTTTTTTTTTCTCTCCAAGAGCTGACATCACTTCATAGCACATTCTCCTGCCAAGTTGGGACTCGTGAAAGCATTGCATAATGCCACCAAGAATGCGCCGCAAGAGCCGCGGAAAATGGCCAGAAATGAATGAGCAGTCCTTCCTGGAGGAGGAGGCACCAGTTACTCCATAAAACCCAGCACTGCTCAGCTCCCTCCCCGAGCCCCGGCCCTTCCGTGGATAAGGAATTTAGATTATCCATGAAGGTCATCCCCTGCGATGCTTGGGGGCAGAAGAGTTGGGGCTGGCACTTAACATATGCCTGAGGTTGGTATTTAAACAGCTGAATGCAAAGAGTTTGTGGGTTTGTCCCCATAGCTCAGGGGCAAGGGTGCATCGGCTCCAATTGCTCTTCTCCTTCCCTTGCTCCGTTGACAGCATAACCTGCTAGTGGGTGGAATTAATTTGTGGCTGGTTTACAGAGTATCTGAAGAGAATAACTAGTCACAGGATCATTAATAATTATGCTGGCTTTGCTGAAAAAGTTTCTTTCCAAGTAACAGCTCTGAGCAAGCATAAATTAGTGGATTGGATCTTATGATTCAGATAAGGGTGGATGAGAAGTTAATATCACTTTCAGTGAAGGATGAAATGGCTCTATTTCTATGTAAATAACAGCATTTCATGTGATCCACTGTATAGTGCATGCCAACAAATGCAGTGATTTTTCACTTGTTTGTAGAAGAAAATGACCGTAACAGACAGTGTGAGTATATGAGAGAGGAGTGTGAGCTACGTACAGAGCATGTGAGCCTTTTCAGCGGTAATAACACATTTCTTAACTGTTTTGCTGTGACTGATGCAAAAAATACACTCTAAACCTTAAAATATATAGCACAGTTATTAGGTACGTGTGAGGGAATTTTAGCTGGGCTAAGTCTGCATAGCTCCACTGGTTTTCACTGGAGATGGGCCAATTCCCTGCACTCAAGCTTTCGGCCAGTAATCCCGTTAGAAACAGAGTATTGTAGCTGACCAAACAGCACTGTTTTGTGAAGAAAATACTTAATCTGTATTGATTTTGTTTTCAAAAGATGCTGCCAGATAACTGTGGAAAACAGTCTGGCTATTAGCTGAAGTAGCCCAACTACTAGTTAGGAAAAGTATTTTGTTCGAAATGACATTATTGTTTACTTCAGCTGATAAATGAGTCTTGGCAAGAGGACACATTCTGGTTCTCGTTTTTTAGCAGAGCCGTGACCGTGAAGAGAAGCAGCAAGTGGGGCTAATGCAAACCACCGCTGGCGCTGGACGGTCCTTCGTGACCCCGTTACTCAGCAGAAGGCAAAGCCTGACATAAACATCGTGCCAACCTGGACCGTGCTTAATTAACACTGCGCTGGGGCCGCGTGCATGCTGGCACGCCTGCTGCAACTGTCTTTTGCAGGGTTGATGATTAGATCTTCATTTTTTAATAGATTTTCCCTTTTTTTAAAGAGTATTTTTAACTCTCTGTGCAAGGCCATCTTCCCTTTAAATGCCTAGGGAAATAATATAAGTGGAGGGGAGTTTCTAGGGAGCTTAGAAACATCCTTAGGAAATAAAACGAGGTTCCAAGTGGAAAACTGCAAGCTGGCATGTCTGATGGGAGACGATTCCAAGCAGATCTTGCATGACATGGGAAGATCTTTGGGAAGGAGCAGTGCTGGGAAGGAGGTCAAATCCTGGCACCCGCTGAGGGTGACATAAATACCAACAAGGATGTAGAGCTAGAGCAGGGACAAATTCATCTGCATGCCAGGGAGAGTACTCTGGGCTTTGCCACAACAGTGTGTGCAACAACCTGACTTAAAGCATGGGCTTTGGTTGATATACATTCCGTTTGTGCTCAAATACACTGTGTTTAAACACTAAAGATAGTACTGGGGACATCATAACTGGGAGTTAGCAAAAGAGGAGAGGGGAAAAAAAAAAGGATGCTTGACAGTCTTGGAAAGGAAAGCCATTTGCTTGCTTTGTGCTCTTTTAAGTTACGGATATTTTTGAGATGCTTCTTGACATGTCATTCATTTTTTAAACTACGAAGTGATAAACTCCAGAGAAAAACAGTAAATTCTCATGTGGTTTTGCAGTCGCATGCAGAGAGGGAAATCTTTTCATCATCTTCCTGGGTGAAGAAGTGTGCCATTAAAAACCTACCAAACAGCTCTGTTTGAAGCCCTGTAATGAAATAAAATAAAATAAGAGAGACACAGCTGCTTTCTAGGTTGCAGTACTGGAGCATCTGGAGAAGTGGCAGCTCTTGTGCTAGAGCTTCGCTGGTGAGGGAGCTGGAGTTATGCGTGTCCTTGAGGCAGCCCTTTGGCACCGTGCTGGGGCCGTGCAAGTAAAACCTCTGTACGCATAAGCAAGTGTGAGGATAAGGTCTTTCCATGGCAAATATCCTTAAAGTTCACCCGCTAATCTTTGCGCAAATTGAATAGAAAAGCATGCTTTCCAAGTTCAGCACTTCTTATTTTTATAATGGATCTTGTTTCGTTTTGGAGAAATGTCTGGTCTAGAGTGTGTATCTGTCCTTGGGGAAAGGTCCTCAGTTGTATTAAATAGAACATGCAAACGCACCATCAGTGCGTTTGCATCCAGATTGCATAGGATGTGGTTACTGTGAAATGGGTATGAAAATAATAGCGTGAAGTATATAAAATACCAGAAGCTCCTGCCTGAGAGACTTTTGTTATTTTAGAGCTGTAGCAATTCCAATTAGCAGACTTGTCCTTCACAGAGAAGAATGTATCCGAAGGGCATGGCCGCGATCCAGCTGTAACTGCAGTGCAGCTACGTTTCGCAGTCGCAACTGCTGCTGCTGAGAGGCAGTGAACACACTTGGGAAGGGGTTTTGCAGGGGCTCTGGAGAGCGCTTTGGTCCCTGACTAGGGAGTTATTTCAGTAAAGCAGTAAAGCAAGCCATAGGTGTGCGTTTGCCCCATGAAGCATGTGTAGCGCTTGGGGTGAAGAGCGCCGTGCAGCCCTCCTCCGAGCTTCACCTGGCTGGAAGGAGAGTGTCCCCTCCAGGGGTCCTGCAAACCCCCTCGAAGTTTGTGAATCTGGTTGTGTGAGAACGACAAACATCTGCACGTCGTTTGCAACTCGGGTGGCGTCTGGAGGGATTCGCAGTGTCATGCATTTCCTTGCCAGAGGACCTGTCTGCTGACTTCAAGTTTAAAGTAGCTGTTTGAGAGCTGCTGTGAAGCCGCCCAAAGCGAAGTGCGTGCGCCAAGTGCAGATGGAGTAAATGTCACGTGCGGAGACACCTCTTGTCTTGAGTGGAGAGAGAAGTCGATAATCCACAGCTTTGCCTCTTTCCATCCCTTTCTCACAGGAAGGAACTGGTCTCCTGCCAGTGGTCTGGTTTTGGAAATAGTGGCTCAGCTGGAGCAGGATAATCTCTGAGTTTTTTGGCTTGTCACTTTGGACAGTTTTATCATGTCCAAATGGCTTTTATGAGCATCTTTGCAGTTTGAGAGCATTTTTAGAGTAATACTATAGAAGCGTTCAAATGAAGAGGTGAAACATCTTCCAGCTAGACTCAATAAATGATAATAAACGGAAGTCTTTAGGGTGTATATGCCCGGAGGAGATGGGGCAAAAAAGTCTAATATCTGTATGGCCATATAACTTGCTATCTAAGTCAAAAAGTAAAGCTAAAGCACATCTGCTCACTGTCCAGAACTTCACAGTAGAAAAAGGTGTTTGAAAGTGCCAGTACTGGACAGCCCGTGCTCCCCTCCGCTCCCTGCGTGTTTGGCCATGCCGTTCGGGTCGTGCAGCTCCTCTGACTTTATCCGTGTGCAAGGTAGGGCTCTGCTGTCTGGGTGCTGAAGGGCCTTGGCCTTGGGGCAGTGAGTGGACCCACGGATCTATACGACCAGGAGAAGGGTATTGATACAGGTGGAGCATTTTAAATTGTTACTTGTACTCATGCTTAGTACTGCAAGGGTATTGTGCAAATGAATGATGATGGATTTAGTAAGTGCATAAGAAAGTAATAAAATGTGTATAGTAATGAGATGGGCATCTACAGTCCTTCTGTGGAAGTGCAGGTTCTTCAGGTTAATATTAAGGAGGTGCACTGAAATAAATGGATAACTTTATCATTATGTATCATGACATCAAAAAAATGAAGGAAAAAGTAAAGCAACTACCCTTTCCTATAGGTCACAACAGAGTAAAGATTTGATTTGTGTGCTCTAGTAAGCATGAAATAATCCTATCCTCAAACACTAGTCCAGATTACGAATTGACCCACTAGAAAGCAGCTCTGTGAGAGGGATGTGGGTCAAACTTTTCTTGGGGGTGACCATTGACAGGACAAGGGGTAATAGGTACATGTTGAAACTCAGGCAGTTCCACCTCAAGAACAAGTGCAGGGTCCTGCACCTGGGCAGGAATAACCCCGGGCATCAGGACAGATTAAGGGTTGACCTGCTGGAAAGCAGCTCTGCAGAGAGGGATTTGGGAGTCCTGTTTGACACCAAGTTCCCCATGAGGCAGCAACGTTCCCTCGTGGCCAGGAAGGCCCATGGGCTCCTGGCTGCAGCAGGAGGAGCGTTGGCAGCGGGCGAGGGAGGGGATCCTGCCCCTCTGCTCAGCTCTGGGGAGGCACCTGGAGCATTGGGGGCAGCTCTGGGCTCCCCAGGACAAGAGGGATGTGGAGCTGCTGGAGAGGGGCCAGCGCAGGGCCACGAAGATGGTGAAGGCACTGGAGCATCTATCGTATGGGGAAAGACTGAGTGAACGGGGCCTGTTTAGCTTAGAGAGGAGTTGAGAGGGGATCTGATCAATGTGTACAAATATCTGAGGGGAGAATGTAGGGAGGATGGGGCCAAACTCTTCTTGGTGGTGGCCAGTGACAGGACAAAGGGTAATGGGTGCAAGCTGAACCCCAGGCAGTTCCACCTCCATGTGAGGAAGAACTTCTTTGCTGTGAGGGTGCCAGAGCCCTGGCACAGGCTGCCCAGAGAGGCTGTGGAGGCTCCTTCTCTGGAGATCTTCAAACCCGCCTGGCTGCCACCCTGTGCCCCTGCTCTGGGTGTCCCTGCTGGAGCAGGGGCTGGACTGGATGATCTCTAGAGGCCCCTTCCAACCTTAACCCTTCTGAGTCTGTGATTGAATGACTCAAAATATAGCTAAGACAGGGCCTGTAGATGCTTTTCAAAACAGGGAGGAAAAACCTCAGGTTATATTAGTTTATAGGCCTAAAAAAGGGGAAAATCCCATATTTCTGTTTAATCCTCAGACCTCCATCTGCGCTCTCCTACTAGAGTGTGTTACATGAGATTGTATTTGAGGCAAACAGTTTACATCTGTCACCTGGGATTGAAGGTTTAAATGGCATGAAATGGAGAAAAAAAAATAATTCCACCTCTTGGCTCCATGTAGCATTTCATTGGGTGTGTTGGAACTGTCTTTACCAGCTGTGCCTTCTTGGCAGGGTCTGTAATAGCTTTTCCTTGTTGTTTGTTTGGTGGAGAGCTCTGCCTCTTCCAGTGAGGCAGGCGACATTAATACACTTGCTGATGCACATGTTGAACAACATAATGAAGTCCTTGCTCTGTTGCTTGAGAAACATTTACAGTTCTGCATTTTTTTAGTTCTCTTTACAAAGAGGTTTAGAAAAGTCTTTGTTACTTTTGCCCGAGTGATCTGTGGTATCTGAAACGGGTAATTCAGAGCACATCATGCCTTGTGGAGCCTGCATGTTTACCTGGAGCATGCAAATGCCCCTTGAGGTGCTTCGAGTGTTGAGCGGGTGTTTGAGAGCTGCTGCAGGCGGCCTGGTGGGGGCACGCAGGGCCTTGGAGGAACGTGTGGTAACGCAGGGCTCGGTAGGGCTCTGCCAGGCCACGTTCCATGGCTGCTTTTCCTGCAAGACTTTGATGTTAAGTAGAAATTGCCCATGCTCAAACGCAGCCAGAAGGAGATACAAATACTTATTTATGAAGTATAAAGAAGGCGACATTGTAACAAAATCAGGAGTAAACAGAAATTAAAATCAAGGTGCAGTATTTCTGTTATCTGTCTGTCCATTTGGGTTAGGCCTGTAGGCTCTCATCTCCTTGCAGCAAGTTGAGGGCTCCCTGGGGGAGGTTTCGTCTTACATTGGTGCCTACGGCAGTCCGGATCAGGCAGCCTCAGCTCCTTCCAGTGCTCCAACCTCAACTGTGGGTTTTCTTTGCGTGTGAAACCATTCCTCTGGGATATCTGAATCCCTCCTTTGAGTGGAAGATATTCCAGACCCCCACAACAGCTCTTTGGCTGCCTTGCCTTTGCTTTGGGAAATTATCAAGTCCCTTGGACGTACCTAGATGAGATGTGGTGCTGCTCAGACAGCTGGATAGCTGTGTAGGACTTAGCCAAACAGAAGAGCATGTCCCAGCTAGCAAAGGAGAAGGGCAAGAACCACCCACTTCTTCCCAGGCTATGCGGGAAGATAGGAAGTATCCACGTTAGCGTGGTGATTTTATTTATGTATTTATTTTTAACAGCAGTGGCAATAAGCTGGTCCAGTGAACTCTTTCCATGCTGGAATGGTGTGCTAGGTTTGCAGTACCCTCTCCTTACGCTATTTTTTTCAGTCCTCACAGTAAGCCTCAAGTCTACTAGATATCACAGAAGAGTTTTCCCCCCAGTTGGCTTGGGGAATGTTTTAATGCAGGCACGGCTGTGTCCTTGATGGTCACTCTGATGCCGTGATCCTAGAGCAGATGACAGCCTGGACAAAGTGTCTGCTGTCGGCTATGATTCATAGGGGGCTGGAAGAGGAACCTCGCGGAGGATATTCACAGGGAGAACCATCAACCTGCACAGCTAAGTATGTCGCTTAATGAGCTTTCTTAGTCTGCAGGTCAGGCCTGACATTAAGCAAAATGACTCAGAATAAGTTTGGTCAGATGGCTTAAAAGGTCAGACGTAAATTGAGTTTGGTGATCACAAATGACTCTCTAATAGATTACAAGCTTTATTGTGAAAGCATCGCTTTCAAGCAGTTCATCCTTAGGAGGAGCTCTGGCTAAGACAGATAAGGTGAAATGGAAAAACGGAGGAAGCAGGTTGAATTTCTCTTAGGGTTTGTGGAGCTCAATTTCTTATTGCATGCTGAGAACCCTTCACTTTGGAGATTATCTCCCAATCAAAATAATCACACTTCATCTAGGGGCATCTGAAACTAAATTGGATAAAGTACAGGAGGGGAAAAAAATACTGTCTAGACCTAGCCAGCACTAGTAGCAAAATGCTCTGAGTAACCTCAGGTATCTCCTGATAAAAGCTAATGTTTCAGTGCTATATGTCTGTCCCTTGGCTTTTGTTCAATTGATAGCATTAATATAAAGGGAGACAGTTTCCACCCTGTGTTTTTTTACTTTCCAAGTGCATCAGGACTGAGATATTCTGGCTAGTTGCACAGACTAATGTGATATTAATGTACTAAAATATTGAACAGTAAAATTTAACTGCAGACTTGCAGGGACCGGTTAGTTGTCATAAACATTTCGGCTGTATGTTAATCCCAGTGATGGGCTCTGCCATCTTCATTCTCAATTTCCTAACTGGCTTGCAATTAGTTCGTAAATAATTTAAACAGTAATAGTAGTAGTTTATGCTAGTTTACAGTAGCTTAAAATTATTTTTGTTCTTAATGATAGGCCATGATGGGTAGTGTATTACAGTATGACTTGGGCTTCTATAAATTATGTTCATATAGTTGGATGGTGTTTGCAAAACCAGTTTAGAAATCATATAGAGCATAGCATAAGTGCTTATTGCTCTTTTTCCCTCTCTGACTGTTCAAAGGGGCAAATTGCTTGTTCTTAGAATGACTAAATTTTTATTTAGAACCCAAAATATGAATATTGTAGTTTTATTTGATGGGTGCCCCTGGGAAGCGTGAACCAAACATGGGGAAGGAAGCTGTCCTGGCAGATAAGGCCGATCGTTTATCACGAACGTGCATCAATAAACAAATCCAACTTGTAGAGGATGATTATAGAGCAGTCGGTGAGTGTTTAAAACCTTCCCACCAGCTTTTTGGCCTTTACTGTTAGGAGCCACTGAAGGTAAAGAGGGCAAAAAGCGCAGAGCTTCCTGTAGGCGAAGCTCGTGGCCCTCCGGCCTGGGCCGCAGGATCCGTTTACCCGACCTGCAGTGGGAGGGCTGGCCGCAGGCAACCGTGCAGGATTCCTTGCAGCTCGCCGCAGCAAATGCTCCTGCGTTACGGGGGCCGCGGTGATTGCAGATCAGAACGCAGAGCGACTTTTCCGAGGTGGAAATGGAGCGTGGCCACAAGCAAAGGTGGCAAAGAGCCTGCGCTGCTGGGCTGCGTGTGGGGCCCACCTGCTCTCGCGTTGGATTCACACCAACGCGCCAAAACACATCCAAAAACCCCACTCCTTTCCCTAGTTTTGTACAAGGTAAAATAGTTCATGGCTTCCAATGATAAAAATCTCAAATGTGACATAATGTGGGAACTTGGATTATTTTTATGCCTACAGTAGCTTGATTTCTTTTATACGGGAAAAACTACTGTTTCAGCAATGGCACTTTGCATTACTGCAAACCTCTGTGTGGATGCGAGTTCTCAGTTTTCTTTGCAAGTGCAAGTAATGGAGTAAACTGCTTTTGCGGCACTGACTCCCTCACCATTGAAAAGCCTAACGCTCTGTGTCATCCAGCTGGATGTGGTCTTTATGGAGAGAGGAAGCCTGGCCTCGTGTTGACTGGTTGCAGAGGAGACCAAGGCGGGCAGGGAGCTCGTTTGTGCTGGGGAGCTGGGCAGGGAACTCTTGTGGGAAGAGAGGAGCCGGGGGGACAGCGGGTGGCCTGCGCGGCAGCGGGGGCTGCTGTGCTCATCCCCCCTCTGTCCCTGGCCTGGAGGTGTTTTCTGTACACAGTGACTGGCTGTCTGAAATGAAACTGGGAACAACGGAGGAATAAAATGGCCAATTAAAATAACGGCTTTAAATACCCATTTAGGGAAGAAAAATCTCCTGAACTGCAGTAAACATTGTTTTAGAAATTAAAAAAAAATCATGTTATGGTGGGGAAGAAAAATACATCATTTAAACCTTTCTCAGTCTTCCAGGGATGAGTAAGCTTCCTTGATACATAATTCAGTAAGATTGGTGGGCCTGCTAGGAAAACATGTCTTACACATGCTGGCATTTTGGTAAGTTTATTGCGTCTTTCAAGTAAGAGAAATGGAAAGTTTAAGGTGGAAGGAAGTAATAAATCAGCAAATAAACTCCTCAGTCTTGCAGTACAGATGGTCCAGAAGGTGTAACCAACTGGACCGCGGTGAGTAAAAGATCTCTCTGTTTTGGTCTTTGCCTGGAACAAGCGCATTTTCCAAGATGCGCTGATCTCGGTAGCGCCGGGGCTGGGCGCCTGCCTGGTGGCTGCTGTTTGCACGTAGGCGTTGCTGCTCTCGGACCCCGGCGCGTGGGGACAGGTACCTGCTCTCACTGCCCAGCCGCGCTGGCGTCCCTGAAGGCGTTCAGCAGATGGAGGAATTTCACATTCAGAGCTTTGCATTTGGAATAGGCATGAAAAAAAATGGGCACGTGTTTTAAAGTGGATGTTAGGTGTCTGAGTTTTGCTAATAAAGTCATGAAACAAAATTAAAGGGCTCAAGAGACGGTCTGTTTTTTTCCTGCTAACATAGAACATGTAGAATAGAAGAATAACAGTTGGGAAAAACAGAGGAGAGCGCTAAGATTCTCCTCCTTTCTTGTATCATGATAAACGTGCAAGGCATGCATATACAGTGCATTTGTCTCCAAATCTGTGGGTCCAGTTAAGAGCTGGGCTGGCTGGAGAAGTTTTGGAGTGCTTGGAGATTCCTCCTGGGAGCTTGATGGAGACAAATCTCCCTTGAAATCAGACTTGCCTTCTCCTCCAAGTGCTCTCTCTTCGATGTGTTACCTCCATTAAGATGCAACTGCTCTCCTTCCAAGCAACCATTTTCCTTGCAAGCTAGTCCATCTCCTCCGTGTTCTTCTCTAGCTGTGTAGTGGGTTGCACAGATGGCCTGACATAAGGAAGAAGGTAAATTAGAACGACGGCCTCTGATGCATTTATTTGTTTGCATGTCCCAGGAGGCCCAAGTATTAAATAGCTGTGGGTTGTTAGGCTGTCATGAGCATTCAGATGGTTGCAACTGCAGCAAGGAAGGGCGCGAGGTGCGGCCTCTCCCTCGCAGAGCGGGAGATGGTTCCCGTTTTCCCCCCTTGCTCATTTACCTCGAAACCCCGGGCGCTGGGCCGTGGTGCGTGCGGATTTTGCTTCGCTCGCTGTACGGCTACGCAAACGCCTGTGCCGCAAGATCCTATGGAGAAGGAATACGTTGCTGAAGGGCTGGGGCGAGCCGCTTTTTCCCCCTCATGCCAGCTTAGATGAGGCTTCCTCTATGGCCTCAGATTTTGGCAAAAGGTATTGCTGCTCTTGCCCTTTCTACTCATCTTTTGCAATGTTTTCTGTGTCTGCCCTTAC
Source organism: Tinamus guttatus (assembly GCF_059628265.1). Taxonomy (NCBI): domain Eukaryota; kingdom Metazoa; phylum Chordata; class Aves; order Tinamiformes; family Tinamidae; genus Tinamus; species Tinamus guttatus. The sequence continues at coordinate 1,049,238 of NW_028289126.1, read as the reverse complement.
CCCCAAGCTGTGACTGAAGTGGGGGCAGTTTCCAGTCCCTGCAGGCTCCAGCCTGCAGAGATTAAATGATGCCCAGCTTAGCTTTTCTCCGCTGATGAGGTGCCAGATGCAGTACCAGAGGCCCCAGCAGTCTCTGGCAGAATCCTGGCATTCATTAACATTTGGAAATTGCCCAACTCTGCCCCCTGCCCCAAGATTATTAACTTTTTTGCTTTTTTCAAGTGTGCTTATACATCTGCAGAGGTAAGAGGGGGAAAAAAAAAAAAAAAAAAAAAAGGCTTCCTAAATGAAGCCTCCCAGGTGTAGGTGATGGAGAAGTGGAGAAGATGTTTTCTTCTATGCTTAAGGGGAAGCATGTATTCAGGGTACATTTCTTGAACATGTGTCCTTTCTTTTTTTCATAACCCACTTTAAGTATGCTTCAGTGTAGACACGTTTATAGCTTAATTACTAGCTGATTCTAGACAAGGAAAGCTGCTGCAATTGAAATCATTTGTCAGCAACTTGAGGACGTTGCAGTCTGGTCATTGGGACATCCTCCTGAACTGCAGCGGGAAAGAGAGCATGGTTTAGTGGTGGCTAAACACGGAAGAGAATTCCTTCAAAGCTGCAAGTACTGTATGAACATGTGTATGAACACGTTCATACACGTGTATGAAGACGAAGGCAGCACGGATCCCGAACAACATCTCTGTTATCCTCTAGGATTCTTTTGCAGATGGCTTCAGCTTAAAGCCAGCGGTATGCTCGAGTGTGCGATGGATCAAAACCTTTGGGGATCAAGTCCAAGTGAGAAGCTGACCAGTTATTTAAGAAATGTGGCATGAAGGCCCAGGCACCTGAGGGTGGCGTGGGTAAGGAGCAGGTGAGCATCTGTGGCTCTGGAAGAGGGGGATTCTCAGCAACCGCAGAGCCCTGGAGGCTGGGAAATGCACGGTTGTAAAGGACATGTTGCTCTAGAAGTAAAATATAGGTAAGCAAATACTTTAAAAAAAACAAAACAAAACAAAACAAAAAAAAAAAACAAAAACCACACACTTAAAAGCTTTTAATTTTAAGAAATTCTAATGAAAATACAAATACCAATGGAAATGGTTCCATTCAATCTTCTTTGTATGTGTGTGTTTGCACATGAATACACATTAAATGCTGAAAAGTATGGTCTAGTTATATATATACACCTTATGGTGTTTAAAATCACAGCTACATTTCTAAATGCTTCAACATATGACTTGCTGTGTGAATAACCCTCCTGGCCCCCTATCTCCCTTTTTTCAGTTTTAAAGAGGGTTGTTTATTTTCGGATAGCATCTCAACTCACCATTTGCAACCTATTCTGGCATTTCTATGTTAATAGTAGCAATGACTCAACTTCTTTGTTGGGCTTAACGAGTTGTGGAGAGGGCCTTGCTCTTTATAGTCATCTCCAGGCTTGGGGGCTGGTCAAGTAGTTAATAAAAGGGAGGCCTTGCCAAGAGAGTTCAAAGACTAAATATTGGAAAGAAGAAAGATATTGTGTAGAATTAAAGTATATTCATCTTTGCTGCATGCAGCTGAAGCGGGTAAGGCTGTATGGGCACAGTGTGTGTGGCCATGGCATTTTACTGAGGTGCCAAGCAGAGTTTCAACGTAAGGAGTGTAAAAGGATTAAAACTCTCACATGGGGGTTAACGTGCCTATCTGGGGCCTCCTTTGGGCTTCAGGGCTGTTGATCACGGGAGGCAGTATCATGATGCAGCCTGCTGCCCTCATTGCAAATACTTCTAGCAAAAAGGAGACAGGGAGAAGCAAAAGGATAGCAGGCTGGAAAAGCGATCTGGCAGAGTGATGATATGACAAGCAAAGGGTCAAACTTGTGGTTAATCTAAGTACGCACAAAATAGATTGTAGCCCTGGAATAAGTCAAGTGGATTGTTAGTGTGGCCGAGTGCCAGGCTCTCTTTCCTCTTTGCTTCTAAAACCATGTCGAAATTGGAAACATGAGTGAAATGTTAAGGCTGTGAATAAAAGCTCATTCTGTCAGCTCTATATGGCTGGTATTTCCCATCTGCAAGCGGAGTGAATGGTTATTAAGGTGTAATGAGACCTTCCTAAAACAATAGCTTTGCAAAAGGAGGAAAAGGGGGATTTGGAGAAGGAAATCACTCCTGTGAGAGCAGGGCTTGCCCATGAGTGATTGCAGGGCAGGTATGGGCCTGTGAGCTTGTGCCAGCCCCTGAAACCGTGGGCACAGTGCCACCTCCGCTGGCTTGCTCTCCTTCCCTGAGCCTTAGCGGGGCTTCCCCGTGCACCATAAATGCATTTTATTTGACCGTCAGTTTCCAAGAATTTCAAGAGTAGAGAAGTCTTCTGAAAGCAAACCTGGATTTTTTTAAAATTTAATTTATTTTTTTTCTTCGGTCTAGCACGAATGCCTTGTCTGAACTTGTTATCGGGTTGCTGCCGGGAATTTAGCTTTAGTAGAGGTCAGAGCTTTTCAGGATCAGGAGGTGATGCACTGAGGAGAAGGTGACAGACTGTTAACGGGGCAGGGGAGAACAAAAAGCAGTTTGGTTCAGTTGGTGACTCGCCTCCCCCATGACCGTTGCAGATCCTTGGCTCACCAGCACGTTTCCTGCGTGAGGCTGTACCGTGGCCCCTTCCTGGGGCCTGCTGACACGCCTCACCTGCGGCGTGGCAAAACGGCAGCGTTTATAACGTTTGGGGCACAGCAGCAACCGAGAGCCTCGGCCCCAGCCGTCCGTCACGGCCGTTATTCTCCCCACGGGCGCGCGGCCGCAGGAGCGGGGCATCAAGCGCGCGGCCTGGGCAGGCGCGGCGAGCTCCGAGGACTCGGCCCTGCCTCGCGCCTGGAGTCGCGGCACGGTCAGCCATGTTGCCCTGTCTTCTCTCTCTGCCCCCCGTTTTCCGCCAAGGCCGGTGTCACATAACTAAGCTGTTTGGTTTTAGTGTGTGAAATCCTTCAGTGTGTGCAGGGGTGGCTGAAGAGGTGGTTGCAACTGTGAATGTCACGTTTTATATGTGAATGGTTTGGGGTTATTTTCTTATTCCAGGCTGAAATTAAAGAAGCAGTTAGTGTGGTGAGGGTTTGTGGGACAGAACAGGTCCCTAGGGATGGCAGTCAAAGGTCTGGAGCCCCTAGGTTCTCCTCTATCCTGCCAACAGGGGAATGGCTGTGAGGAGGAAAAGGCAGATATTGCAGGTTAACACCTGGCTGCGCCACGGGTCATGGCAACAGGGTTTTGGTGTCCGTGACCGCAGGAAGAGCTGCCCTGGGTAGAGGAAGATTGGATCAGAGAGCACCTAGGAAAACTTGACATCCGTTAATCCATAGGCCCTGATGGGGTGCACCCCAGAGTGCTGTGGGAGCTGGTGGATGTTATTGCTCAGCCGCTCTCGGTCATCTTTGAAAGGTCCTGGAGAACGGGGTTGGTGCTGGAGGACTGGAAGATGGCCAATGTCACGCCAGTCTTCAAAAAAGGCAAGAAGGAGGAGCCAGGCAACTACAGGCCAGTGAGCCTCACCTCCATCCCTGGAAAAGTGATGGAACGGCTCATACTGGCCGTTGTCTCCAGGCACATGGAGGACAAGAAGGTGCTCAAGAGTAGTCAGCATGGATTCACCAAGGGGAAATCTTGCCTGACTAACCTGATAGCCTTCTATGATGAAATGACCGGCTGGATAGACGAGGGGAGAGCGGTGGATGTCGTCTATCTCGACTTCACCAAGGCTTTTGACACCGTCCCTCACAACATCCTCCTGGGCAAGCTCCGGAAGTGTGGGAGAGATGAGTGGACAGTGAGGTGGATTAGGAACTGGCTGGATGGCAGAGCTGAGAGGGTGGTGATCAGCGGTGTAGAATCTAGCTGGAGGCCCGTGGGTAGTGGTGTACCCCAGGGGTCAGTCCTTGGTCCAGTCCTGTTCAATTTATTCATCAATGACCTGGATGAAGGCACAGAGTGCTCCCTCAGCAAGTTTGCTGATGATACCAAAGTGGGAGGAGTAGCCGATACCCCAGAGAGCTGCACTGACATCCAGAGGGACCTGGACAGACTGGGCAACTGGGCGGTGAAAAACCTCATGCAGTTCAACGAGGCCAAGTGCAAGGTCCTGCACCTGGGGAGGAATAACCCCAGACACCAGTACAGGCTGGGGACCGACCTTGTGGAGAGCAGCTCTGCCGAGAGGGACCTGGGTGTCATGGTGGACAACAAGGGACCATGAGGCAGCAGTGTGCTCTTGTGGCCAAGAAGGCCAATGGGATCCTGGGGTGCATTAAGAAGAGCGTCTCCAGCAGGTTGAGGGAGGTGATCCTGCCCCTCTACTCAGCCCTGGTGAGGCCACATCTGCAGTATTGTGTCCAGTTCTGGGCTCCACAGGACAAGAGGGATGTGGAGCTGCTGGAGAGAGTCCAGCACAGGGCCACAAGGATGATCAGGGGCCTGGAACATCTGCCCTATGAGGAGAGGCTGAGGGAGCTGGGCCTGTTCAGCCTGGAGAAGAGAAGGCTGAGAGGGGACCTGAGCAGTGTCTATAAGATCCTCAAGGGAGGCAGTGAGGAGGATGGTGCTGGCCTCTTTTCAGTGGTGGCCGCCGACAGAGCAAGAGGTAATGGCCACAAACTGAAGCACTAAAAGTTCCACAGGAACTTAAGGAAAAATGTCTTGACAGTGAGGGTGCCAGAGCACTGGAACAGGCTGCCCGGAGAGGTTGTGGAGTCTCCTTCTCTGGAGATCTTCAAACCCGCTTGGACACAGCCCTGTGCCACGTGCTCTAGGTGACCCTGCGTGTGCAGGGGGTTGGACTGGATGATCTCTAGAGGCCCCTTCCAACCTCAACCTTTCTGTGAGTCTGTGAATATTTTTCTGAGCCCTGATAATGTACAGGCTGGGGATGTCAAGGACGAACGCCTTGTATATCATTTTGCAAAGCTCACGGTGACTCAAGAACAGTCAGAGGAGTCGCATCCTGCTGAGAGGAAAAGGTATTAAAAAAGAAGGGAGATAAAGTTTGGGTTTTTCGTTTGTTTGTGTGTTTTGACCCCCTCCTTTGTGCTTCAGGGACAGGATTTTGCCAATTCTGTAAAAATTTGGGAAGAGAAACTGCTGTGAAACAGTGGAAACTATTATAAATTTAATTTTTACAAACTATAGATTAAAGGTTCCCAAAATGTGGGGAATTCATATTAAACTGTAGCATATTGATCTTTCTGTCTGTCCTGTATTGTTGTTCGTGGTAGCTTAATATCTGTGAAGCTGTGTGCTTCGCCCAAATTTATGCTGTACATTACTCTTTTTGTAAACACAATTTTCATTCCTGGCAACCAAGGATACAGGAGAAGCCTTCTCATAAAAGTGAATTTATTACTTATCTTACTAGAATGTTGGTTTAAAAAGATTAAATGTAGAGTACATGACAAATGATAAACAATTTAATTGAGTGCAATTGGAAGCCTGATGCTTTGCTGCTCTCCAGCTTCTGTGCTGCTTGCTCTCGTGTCTTGCGAGACTTTGCAGCTATTACTGTAAAAAGATTGAATCACAGTGTGTGTTTCATCCGTGTCTGTTAACTCTATTTTTATGCAAACAGAAAATAAACCTGGGCTCTTAATTAATGGGTTGAAGAGATACTGTGAGCTTCTAGCCCAGTATTGAAAATATTATTGATCTCAGTTCTTTAATATAGCATACTTTTGCATTGTTATTGCCCTGTTGAGCTTTTTATATAGTGAGCCTATTGATGCATGTATGTTGTCATTCCCAGCAGGCAGAATGTGAACGGTGTCTCCTGAAGGCCCTGACTTTGGGCTGTATTTGCAGGGAAAAGACTTTAGCGGAGAAGAAGGTTCCCCTTCTCTTGGAGGGCTGCAGCATGACTAGGAGCGTGACTTTCCTCAGCCCTCTAATATCCTTGGAAACCCTTCTGTGGCTTCTGCTGGTCTCCTTCGGCAGGGCTTTGAAACGCAGTGATGCGAGCTGATGCGAGTCCTCCATGGAGCGGCTAAAATGCCACACTCGTGACAAAGGGTGAGCTTGGGCTCTCCGGGGAGCTGCTGCAGACGATCTGCCCTCCATCATCGCTTTGAGTCTGACAACCAGCGTTGTCAGATTCCGTGAACATTTCCATAACCTGGTCAGCAGGCACATCGAGCAGGTAAACCCTTTGAAGGCCTGGGGTTCCTAGTGTTGCACGTCCTGCTCTGTGAATGCTTTGTAACATCTGTACCCGTATGCCCTAAATACCTGTCACTTGGATAGGAAAGCATTCTTGTGAGAGATGGCTGAGAGACTTGCATGGCCTTGCTGGGAAAAGGGAAACCTGTCTCCGTGCTGCAGCGTTCCCTTTGACAGCAACCAGGTTGAAGCAAGCTGGAGAACCTCCCAGTTTGCGCGGGGCTGCTGCCAGCTTTGATTTACTCCAGGTGTGCTTTAATACAGTGCGAGGCTCACGGCCGTGAATGGCAGCACGTCCCTTACCCTGTGAGAGCCCCGCGAAGCCGCTGCGCTCGGCCCCGTGTCCCGGCACCCGCGTTTCCCAGCGAGCCCCGTCCTCGCTGCCGCCTCCGAGCTCGGCCCGGCCCGAGCACTCGCCTCACGGGAACGGGTTCCTGAAGCGGTGGGACCCCTTCAACCAAATTCTGTTTTCCTGAGTGTATTTGGGAAATGAGGGGCATGTGACTTTTAATTGGAAGCAATATAAAAAAGGCCCCAAACTTTCAATCAAACAGGCATGCAATTAAATTCCTGCTGGCTCCATAATTTCCTATTGTACCCTTGTTACCTTTTTTTGGTGTATCCATTTGCATCTTCCCAGATCCAAAATATCTTAATTTGGATAAAACAAAAGTCTATTCATGCTCATGCCATTCATGCAGTTTAATTGGTTTACAAAATACAAGTGTTCTCTGGAAGAAACCGGTTTGATTTTTTGCGGGGCTGGTAGCTGTTCCTCATCCGTGGCTTCCTGCTCACAAAGACAGAGGAGCAGAACTAGACATAAAAAAGTTTGCTTCAGCTTGCTTCTCTTCTGCTGTTGTATTGGCTGAGTTCTCACTGTTGCCCGGTGATCAACAGCAGGAAAATATTCCTTGAGTTAATGGCGCAAATGGAAATAATTTTCCTCATCTCACATTTAAAAGGAGAATTGAACATACTCTTGAAATTCTCCACTTTCCTTCTGTAGGTAACATCTGCAATATCTCACACACTGCAAATTTCAGTGTATTTGGGCAAACCCTCATATAGGGGTAGGAGTAATAGAGATACTCCCTAATGCCTTTGGGGGCTTGAGATATTTTAGTGTGCCTGTGATTTATAAGAAAGAGCAAGTAGCCAGGAAGAGGTAATGCATTCTTAAACTGGTGATGTGGTCAAACTGCAAGTAGGAATTAGCTGCAGTTAGTTTCCTGGTTTCATATGGAAGCCTGGAGCTTGGATCTGCGCTGCGTGGTGGCCAGAGCAGCAAGGGTTTTACAGGATTAAGGGGAAAGATCTCTAGGAACAGAGTAGTTCCCAAAGTATTTCCTGAAATACCGATTTTAAAAAAGGTTTTTCACTGTAGCATCTGGCTAGTACAGACCAAGGGCACTAATACGAATCTGATTGGTGTTTTCAGAGAGATTGCTTGAGTGAATGGGTATGATTTTGTCTGATTTAATAGTTTTTTCTAGCTTTGTTCCAGTACATCACCGAGTTTGCATGGTCCTTCAAGTCAGAGAAAGAAAAACTAATCGATGAGAGTGGAAAGGGAGAAGCATTAGAAAACACATGTATAGCTGGGGATGGCAACCTGTTGTTTCCCCTATTGTGTAAAGAGCTTTTTGTCCTTAGGATAACTGGGCTAGGAGTCAGTGGCTATTAAGCAAGGAACACAATAGACACAATAGTCTGCACAATTAGAGCTGGCAAAGGTGCAGTCACCGCAGGGAGCACAGTGCAATGCAGTGACCCCGAGTCCCTTTTAAAGTTACCTGGTAATGTGTGCAAATTAATTATTTTACAGGCTGCCTGCACTCACGCTCAGCCTGGACATGAGAGCTATCCTGTACAGAAAGTACGTTTCCGATGCCGTAGTGTGAGGAGGTGATGCATGGAAATCATGCTAATTAAATGCAACATTTTGGAAAAATTAAATGACAGGTCACAGAATCCTGCTGCCATATAAATTAGAAAGTAGGAGTCCATGTAAAATAGAAAGTAGGAGTCACTGTTTGTTTTCTGGTGGCTTCGGGAAAGTACTATTCATATATATTTTATAGTCGAAGGGGTTTAGCCTGCTGGGTATGTGTGAGTGGTAGGGGCTGTCGAGATGGGCGTTCGCTCCTGGCCGCGTGGCTCTTCGAGCAGCTCCACGGGCAGGAGACAGCGGGCAGGTGTTGCCCGGGGCTTCCGCAGTTCCTAATGACACCTCAGCATTTAAAATGGGAGGGAAAGGAGGGGTTTTAGAAACTGCTTAAGTATCAGCAGACAGCGGGGTTAAAAATATATATACATTACTTAAGATTACTTAAGCGTAAGATTCATCTGAAACGCTAAGTCTGCTATCTGTTTGTCATTCAGTGCGTGGTATAATTGCAAATAAGGATGTAGAAGCAGCAGAGACATTCAGGGTTGTCTTTCCTCTGTGCTGGAGCCAAATGGCAGGATGTCCCCTGGGGGCTCTGTCAGCAAAGTGTTAAAGGTTAAAAACACAGTGGTACTCAGCATGGGTTAAGGGCTGCGGGTCCCTTTGTCTCTGCTTATTTTTCTCTTTGCTGGGACTGTGGGCCTTTGTGATTAAAGCAAGGGTGGTTATATAATACACTTGGGTTTCTCCTAATCGTTTGAATTAGTAATGTGCATCCTTTTGATTAAAAACAAAATCCCCCGTGCTTGTATCGTATTAATCAAGCCTTAAAGTGGATTAAAAGCAGGTGAAATGTACTCTTTAGCACGTATGTACGAACAGCGAGCTCCATGTCGAACTTCCCATGCCGGTTGCTGGCCCAGCGCAGGGTTTTGTTGGAAACGTTCCCCTGCTGCGCTGAGGTACCTGTTATGGAGTGATCTAAATCACTCCAGCTTTCTTGCGGCAAAAAGTTATTGCAGCAAGGAACCAAGAACATCATTTCCATAAAATAAGGTCTTTAAAAAAAACCTGTAATTGTTATACATTAGTATTCACTAAATAGGTTTTAGCTCCAGCCTGGGTTACTATAAACGTGTCTGATCCAAGCCTGCAGCTCCAGCCGTATTGCAAAGAGATGCTAAGCTGGAGGAGGGGCCGCGTGCGCAGCGGAGGGCAGTGCCGGAGCGCAGAGGCGCGCGGCCCCGCTCGGGGTGCACCCCGTGCCGTGCGCGCGGTGCCTGCGTTCTGCTGAGCTGCGGAGATCCCGGCGGGGAGATGCACCCCTAGCTCGAGGGAGCTCCGCTCCGTTTTTATCCGGCTCAGCAGGCTCCGCATCTGTGGGCTGAGACAACTCTCTGTGCCCAAAATCTGGCGAAGGTGTTTAGAAAATAATTTTCCATTAATTTTCCATTAATTTTTAAATAACTTTCCATTTAAACAGTTCTTTCCGAGTCCCTCCTGGCAGTACTCTCCTTTTCTGAACAGCAGCATCCTCTGTGCTGGCGTTAGTTAAATGCTTGCCTCTCTCTCCGTTTCTTCTCGCGCTTCCCGTGTTAGGGAATGCCAAATGGTCACAGTTTCCTTCTCGCCTTGGCCAGGCTGCTGCCTGGGCCGGGTGTGCAGAGCGTGCAGCGGCTCCAGCCCTGCCCTGCGCGCCGGCTCCCGGGGCAGCGCGGAGCTGCCGGCAGTGACACCGCGGCCGCGGGTGGCCGTGACGCACCGGAGCGTGAGGAGTGCCCGGCGCGGAGCGCGAGGAGTGCCCGGCGCGGCGCGGCCTGAGCAAGGAAATCGCGCCCCTGGGCTCGGTGCTGACGTCCAAGGAAAGAGAAGGAGGGGGAAAAATGTGGTGGGTCACCAGTTCTGACAGGGTGTTGGGCTGCCAACGCATCCATCTGGGACATGCCGATGCGGTGATTCTCCCCTGGAGGGATGGAAAAGGTTTTGTCAGTGCTCTTCAATGAAATCACTGAGCGGGACAAGCTGAGCTGTCCCTGGTGTCTGGCTGCCTTGAGGAGGTTGGTAGCCCTCAGGGGCTGGTGGAAGCAGATTGCCCGTGGTTACCAGCGGGAGCCACGGACGTTTGGTAGACGATGCTTTGCAGGATGTGAGGGGATCCTTGGCTCTTGCTGGCCTTGGGGATTAGGAAATAACGAAGGATTCCGGTGGCACACTTTGAACAAGTGAGGGTTTTAATCCAGGCACTGCTGCACATTAAGAAGTCTGAAAAGGAACAATGTAGTCGTGTAATGTAGTATATAATATATATAACATCCATAATATATATAACATCCAGTATATATAATATATATATCAGGCGTGGGAATGGTGTGTTCTGGAAGAATCTGGGCTCGCACCCAGCTCGAAGTATCTCCGGAATTGCACCTTGGCTTTGGCACGATGACCCCGCTGGAAGGGTGTCACCGGGGTCTGGAGCTGCAGGAGGATCAAACTTTCCAATCCTTTGGTCAAACGTTTTGGAGCCCTGGAAATGTAGGGAAGTTAATTGCTGAGGCTATTGGGCTGCCGGTGACCCGGAGAACGGCGGGGTGTGCAGCAGGGTTTCTTACAAGCCTTTCCCTCTCTAAATGCAGTTCTGCCAGAGGGGGATGTACCCACCCTTGCTGCGTGGAACTCCGCTGCTGCTGCTTGGATATACGGCTGCTACCTTTATGCTTCCACCATTTCTGGGCTGGTAAAATAGCCGGAGTGAAAGAAGTTAAATTCTCAAAGGAAAAAGAGTTGTCTGCAGCACGGAGATGGGCAGCCGTGAGCCGGAGCTTCCAGCCGGAGCCGAGCGCCGGAGCCGCTCTGCGCTCGCCGTGCGCCCCGAGGTGCCAGGCATGGTTAGAGCACTGCCATGATGTGAATTTTCAGTTCGTTTTTAACTGATTTAAACCGAATTTTTAGACAATTCCCCATGGCCTTGTTTTGAGCAGCACCATGCTAACCCCCCTCTCCTGAGGCTGGTGATTTTATAGGATTTCTATGCAAAATACTCTGAACCTCTGCAGGCTCTTTCCTAGCTATGCTTAGTGCTTAAAGCTTGCGCTCTCTTCTTATTTTATCTAGGACATGAAAGCCCATCTAATAAGACAGTCCCTTGCAAACACTCTTGAATGGACGCCAGGGAATTTGACTGATGAGGTCTGCAGAAGTCCTAAATAGAAAGTGTGATGCAGTGCATTCACCTCTGAAGCTGTAGTGGGCTAAATAGATTAAAAGGCAGGAGCTCGCTTTCAAAAGGGTTTTACTTGTCAAAATCCTGCTTGTCCAAGCTTCTTGTTTCAGCGCCCCTCTCAGAATTAGCGTTACTTCACATTAAGCACAGAACTGTAGATCTCTGCACCTGCATCTTTCTGGCTAAGGGAAACAAAATGAATCATCTTTACCTGTTTTAGTAATGTTTTTGCTATCTTAGCAAATGAGCTTTTCTGGCAGATTTTGCATTAGTTAGCAGTGCTTACAAACCATAAGGCTGGGTTGAATACCTAAAAAGATAATGAGGGCAAAAGAAAAGTAAAGCATATCGTGTGTTCGTGTTATCAGAGGTTAAGCAGTCCAGTCCGCTGAAAAATGTTGGGGCTGCACAGCTAGGTCTTTTACAGAAGCCTGCACTGCCCTTGCAGTTCATCCTCTTGGGTGAGCCCAGTCCAGCCCATTGCGCTCTCCTTCAGTGGAGAATCTCGCTTTTTCTTTTCTTACCTTCCCGTTTTATGGTGATGTCTTTAATGCTTTACTGTCTGTTATGGTAGTGATGATGGGACAGGCAGTAAGTTGATAGTACTGGTACTGGTGGCTTGATGGTACTGGTGGCTTTGGATACACAGTTTCATTCCTTTGGAGCTGCAAGGAGTGACCTGCAAGTCACTTCGGATCTCACTGCACTCGGGTGGTGCACCCGACACCCACCTCCATCCAATACATCTCAGCCTTAGAATCAATCAATCAATTTATATATAAATAAATGAGGCTACGAGGGGGACTGTCCTTGAACTGTGCCAAACACAGCAGAGCCCCAGCCCTAGTGGTATTTAGGAGTCTAGATTCTCTGCCTTCACAAGCCTCCAAAGGAGCTGCAGTAAGACAAAGTATCCTAGTAATTAGGTTAGTGACAGCAAATACAGCAAAATGAGATCCTGGGATTTGTTTCTAGATGCCTGCCAGGCTGCATACGATGGATCTATCCTGCACTTGAGCGGTCATGGAATCATTATGGTTGGAAAAGACCTTCAAGATCACTGAATCCGACCATAAGCCCTTAACAGCATCCTGCTAAACCATGTTCCTAGGTGCCTCATCTACATGGTTCTTCAACACTGCTAGAGACGGGGACTCCACCACTGCCCTGGGCAGCCTCTTCAGTGCTTCACTGCTCTTGCCATGCAGAAATTCTTCCTGTGTCTGACCTGAGCCTCCCCTGGCGCAACGTGAGCCCATTTTCTCTTGCTCTGTGTGTAGTTACAGCTTTCTTAGGGGAGAGCTGAGGGATGGGTCTCTCTCTGGCCTCCTTTGCAGGAAGAACTTAAATTTATGTAAGGGAGGATGATGCCTTGTGCCTGCACGTAAAATTCTTTTTTAATTAAAAGCAGAATCTATTAGCGCAGGGATGCCAGGAGAAAACTAAGTTATTTTTAAAGCTCCCATTCATTCAGAACCTATTTTTGAAATGCTAATGGTAGCATGTCTGCCTTGTGCGGCTCTACCATAAGCAAAATTCGTGAATATTTGAATGCACTTCTATTTTGGCACCTGGCAACTTCAGCTCAAATTCTGCTGACGTGTTTTTAAGGCTTGTTACCCCACGTGTCCAAGTTTGAGCTGTGATGAATATTCAGCGTCTTGCACGCCCAGATTGCTCTTTGGAGGCAGTTAGCACGTGACGTGTCTCCTCATAGCCCAGCGACGTGACTCAGGTGTCACTGCTGCAGGGTGCCTGTGCTCTGCAGCCGGGGCTTAGCGTTGTCCTGCGCTCCACAGTGTTTCTTCAGAGAAAGGCCTTGCAGGGATTTTAACCTGCGAGAAGGCTGGCAGAGGCAGAGTAGTTGTTTTAAGGTGCTTTTGTGCTTTGGTTGGAGGCTGAAGGTGGAGCCTGTCCTGAAGCAGAGCAGCCTCCGTGCCCAGACCTGTGCCTGCGCTGCAGTGAGTCCCGCTGCATCTCCTGCGCCGGAGGAGGAGGAGCCCCTGCTAAGGGCTTTCGTCGCACTGTGTCAGCACCTTCGTTGCAGCATCTTCCCGTGGCAAAACTAGGACGTTTTAGGCCTCTGAATGGAGCCGAGCAAGCAGCTCTCCTGCTTTACTCTTGAAGCCAAGGGCCATGGTGTGCCATAAAGCACTGCATGTTCCCTCACACCGTGGCTTTAACCTCCAACTGCAAGCCTGATTCCTGGGGGGGAAGAGGATGGCCAGAAGCATAAATAAAAACTATGGTAATAGCAAATCAATATCTAGCTTGGTTCTGTTTTGCAGATCTGATATATCCTAAGGAAGAAATTGGCCTAATATATTTAATATCAGAAGGGAGCTTTTTCTGCTAGCGGTCGTTTCTGCTTTGGATACCTGACAAGGTATTGGGCTCTACCAGATCTGCGGCCACGTGTAATCGACCACGGTAACACAGAAAATGCTGCATGTGGTGCTGAGGGATGGGACGGGGCGGGGAGCCTTGCTGGGGGAGTTCTCGGACTGCTACTTGTTGCTCTGCCGGATCAATGCTGTGGTCGCACCGGTGCCGAGCGCGGGGGTTGCCGCCATCACAAGGAAGCGCTGCTGGATGTCTCCTGCTGCGAGCGCCCCGTTTGTCTGGATCGAGCAAGCTGCAGGGAGGCATCCAGAGAATTAGGAGCTTGCTGGAGAGCACTTCCTAACGTGCGAGACCTGAAGGGAAGAGCGGCCCCGGCCCCGTGGCGGGGCAGCCAGGGGAGCCCTCAGAAGCCCTCTGGAGCCTTTGGCGAGATGGGTGCTCTGCAGTAAAGCGAAGGTTTCCTATCCTCTCCCCTCTGTAATTGCTCTGCACGGGCGCTGCCGCTGGACGGTGAGTCACCAGGTACGTGCAGCCGGTCCTTGGGGTGCCCAGCGCTTCCTTCCACGCTCGGAGCGCGGCTCCGCCGGCGCGCTGCCCGCTACGACCTTGGCGGCACGCGAGGTGCAGGCAGCTGAAAGAGAAGCAAAACGCTCTCGAGTGGCTGCTCGCTCCCAACAGCTTTGCCACCCGCAGTGCTAAGAATAAAATCGAATCCCTCTTCTCCTGAGCACTTAGGGCCCAGCAGCGTCCGCCTGCTGCGCGGATGCACAAGGACATGCCCAGAGCGCGTGTTTGTCACGGTCAGGTCTACATGGCTTATGAAGATGCCTTGGGGTCTCCCAAGCACTTGCCTTTGGAGGAGCCCGTGGCAAGTTTGGGGGCTTTGTGGCATTCCAAGCATCCCAGCTGTGCCCTGCTCCAGGAGGTGTTTCACGTTCAGACTGCCTGGGAGCTACGTTTCACATTTCTTTTTATTTGACACGTATAATGACAGGGTGTAAGCAGTGTATCAGGTAATTAGCTTAATGCTAATTTAATGCATAATTTAATACCACTTCTATGAGTATGGGAAAGGGCCTTGCCCTTGCTTCATTTGATAGGTGAAAGGCAAACCATTAAACTCAGCATGGTGATTTTATTTCCCCCTCTCTCGTGGTGAGATATTTCATTCCGTCTTTTGGCAGTCCCAGAAATAACCGTGGTTGGGATCTGCATGACTTCCACAGAGTCTTAGAGATTGGGCTGGCTTCAGGAGCTGAAAGCAAGAATCTGGTGCCCACGTATAGCCCGAGTGAATATGGATTTCTGCTTTCACAAGTCACACACATCTCCTTTCTGAAGAGCTGCTCGGCTCTTACCCAGCGTGCAGCTTCACTCATACTTTCCAATGCAGGTTGCTCCACTTGTCCTCCTGGAGGTCTCAGCGCCGCGGTTCCGTTGGCCGGAGCACCGACTCCGAGGGAGCCGCGCTCGCCGGGCACCGTTTGTCCTCCGCGAGAAGAGGGCTCTGCTGCGCGGCTGTGCGGTTCGGCAGGGAGGCCACGCACGACACTCGGGTGTTTGCAGACCACGTGAGTCCATGGCTCTTCCTCGGGAGCGAGCAGCTTGCCGCCTCTTGGAATCAGGGCCGGAGCCGCTGAAATCGCGGTTGTCTTATTCACAAATGAGCTCTGCTGTCTTCATCAGCGGTAACAAGTTGTCATTTGCTGCTCTAGGCAGCAATTTTCTCATTAGCTGTTTTAATGAATGCAAAAAGTTATTATTATTCTTATTCCATGCTTTCTCTTGGTGAACACAGTTCCTAAATAGCCAGGAGACTGCTTCTAAAGCAGGTTTTAGTTGTGAATCAGACTGTGTTAATGAGTGGAGGAATTGCAATATGAGACTCATCGGCTGGACTAAAATACCTACCGTGTAGGCAAAACAGCAGAAGCTCTTAACCAACAAGCTGCATTTTAGTACTCCTGACCTCACGTGGATGCTTGGAGTGGAAGAAGATGGGGCAGTGAAGAGGACCTCCTTGCTCCTCCAGTGCGACCTTGGCACTCTTGCATCTCTACATGTGTTTTCCTGTAATGATCTTAAAGCAGTAAAGGACATACAGAATTATTAATGTATGTTTGTGTCATGGTGGTTTTAGCTGGATACTCTTTTTAGAAGCCTTCCCCAGTATCCTGAAATGGGGAGAGCTGAGTAGCATGACCACGATAGGAGTAAGTGCCACTGCTCTGCCATTCTTGAGGGCACATCCGTCCTGCGCGTGCCCAAATCCGCCAGGAAGCTTCCACTGCCTGCAGACAGGTCAGCATCTTCCCTCGCTGCTCGTGGGAATCTCTCAGCTAATCTGGCTGCTGACTTCTGAGTCATCTCCAAATACGCTTCCCACGGCCTGGCCCACGGTGAGCAGTGCAGTCCTAGCATAGCCATCCATTTTTTTAGACAATTTCTAGGTTTAATTCATTTTTTAAAGTTGGCTTTAACCTTAAAGTATCTGAAATAGAATAAATGTTTCCTGGGGCAAATGCTTCCTGGCTGCTCTCAAAACTTTGGGTTGTGTGCTTTCCTAGCACCTCGAAACACCCCTAAATCTCTCTTGATTTTAATATTTGGATGTTCTAAGATATCGAGGCTCCACTTTAGACCTGACAGATAGAAGCAGCTTTTGGGGCTTCTGCCTCGCAGCAACCTGCTGCGGGCTATCAGGGTGGTGCGGGGTTGCTGTGCCGTGAAGGATGAGTCCCGTGTTTCAGAGGGAAAACGGAGGGCTCCTGAAAGAAGCAGGGAGACGTTGGCAAGCTTTCCTTGGGCTGAAATCCAGCACCGCTCCTTTGGTGTTTCTGAATTGTCAGCCTCACGTTGCAACTAGAACACTTTTTTTTTCTTTCTTTCTTTCTTTTTGCATATGTCAAAAATCAAATGATGCTTCAACTAAAACGCAGTTTTGCAAGTTGGAGGAAACTCTTTGCCCAAAAGTTAATCACCATGCTTCCCCTAGGAAGGCTTATAAATTAGAAGGGGGCAGGTTATACCAGAAGAAGTTGTAGGTTCTTACTGATTTATTTCCAGTGGACTCATTTTATACAGTTTTCCCCATGTGTCTGTTAACCTCACAGAGGGTTCCTACAGATCGAAGTGAGGAGAAGAGGCCCTGTAAAATGAGGGGCATGTAGCTCAACAACAGCTCTGTGCAGGATTTTACACAGAACACCTGAAAATCATCTGTTCGCAAGTGAGAGAAATACTAGTGATGGACTGAGGGAAGCATTCCAGTCCAGACTAGGAGTTGACCTGCTGGAAAGCAGCTCCAGGGAGGGGGATTTGGGAGTCCTGGTTGACACCAAGTTCCCCATGAGGCAGCAATGTGCCCTCGTGGCCAGGAAGGCCCATGGGCTCCTGGCTGCAGCGTTGGCAGCGGGCGAGGGAGGGGATCCTGCCCCTCTGCTCAGCTCTGGGGAGGCACCTGGAGCACTGGGGGCAGCTCTGGGCTCCCCAGGACAAGAGGGACATGGAGCTGCTGGAGAGGGCCCAGCGCAGGGACACGAAGATGATGAAGGGACTGGAGCAGCCATCGTGTGAGGAAAGACTGAACGAGAGGGGCCTGTTTAGCCTGGAGAGGAGAAGGCTGAGAGGGGATCTGATCTATATGTACAAGTAGAGAGAGAATGTAAAGAAAATGGGGCCAAACTCTCCTTGGTGGTGGCTAGTGACAGGGCAAGGGGTAATGGGTGCAAGCTGAACCCCAGGCAGATCCATCTCCATGTGAGGAATAACTTATTTGCTGTGAGGGTGCCAGGGCTCTGGCACAGGCTGCCCAGAGAGGCTGTGGAGGCTCCTTCTCTGCAGATCTTCAAACCCGCCTGGCTGCCACCCTGTGCCCCTGCTCTGGGTGTCCCTGCTGGAGCAGGGGCTGGACTGGATGGTCTCTAGAGGCCCCTTCCAACCTCAGCAGTTCTGGGATTCTGTGATTCATGTGTGCAAGTATGTGCGCTTCAGGAAAGAGAGAACGATCATTGGTAAATCTTCCTTTCTGCAGAAATTAAAAATATTTTAATGCTCATAATTTGAACTGAAATTTCATTCAGGTAGATGAACATGCAACAGTCAGCGGCAGTAAAAGAATAAAAGAGCAAGAAAGATGATTCATAGAATCATAGAATGCTTAGGTTTGGAAGGGACCTCTAGAGATCATCCAGTCCAACCCCCTGCACACACAGGGTCACCTAGAGCACGTGGCACAGGACTGCGTCCAAGCAGGTTTGAAGATCTCCAGAGAAGGAGACTCCACAACCTCTCTGGGCAGGCTGTTCCAGTGCTCTGGCACCCTCAATGTTAAGGAAAAATTTCTTAAGTTCCTACGGAATTTTTGGTGCTTCAGTTTCCGGCCGTTTCCTCTAGTCCTATCGGTGGCCACCACTGAAAAGAGACCAGCACCGTCCTCTGCACTCCCTCCCTTGAGGTATTTATATACACTGATTAGATCCCCTCTCAGCCTTCTCTTCTCCAGGCTGAACAGGCCCAGCTCCCTCAGCCTCTCCTCATAGGGCAGATGTTCCAGGCCCCTGATCATCCTTGTAGCCCTGCACTGGACTCTCTCCAGCAGCTCCACATCCCTCTTGTACTGTGGAGCCCAGAACTGGACACAATACTCCAGATGTGGCCTCACCAGGGCTGAGTAGAGGGGCAGGATCACCTCCCTCGACCTGCTGGAGACGCTCTTCTTAATGCACCCCAGGATCCCATTGGCCTTCTTGGCCACAAGAGCACACTGCTGCCTCATGGTCAACTTGTCGTCCATCAGGACGCCCAGGTCCCTCTCTGCAGAGCTGCTCTCCAGAAGGTCAGTCCCCAGCCTGTACTGGTGTCTGGGGTTATTCCTCCCCAGGTGCAGGACCTTGCACTTGGCCTTGTTGAATTGCATGAGGTTTTTCACCACTCAGTTGTCCAGTGTGTCCAGGTCCCTCTGGATGTCAGTGCAGCTCTCTGGGGTATCGGCTACTCCTCCCAGTTTGGTATCATCAGCAAACTTGCTGAGGGAGCACTCTGTGCCTTCATCCAGGTCATTGATGAATAAATTGAACAGGACTGGACCAAGGACTGACCCCTGGGGAATTCCGCTAGCTACAGGCCTCCAACTAGACTCTGCACCGCTGATCACCACTCTCTGGGCCCTGCCATCCAGCCAGTTCCTAACCCATCTCACTGTGCACTCATCTATCCCACACTTCCGGAGCTTGCCCAGGAGGATGTTGTGAGGGACGGTGTCAAAAGCCTTGGTGAAGTCGAGATAGACGACATCCACCGCTCTCCCCTCGTCTATCCAGCTGGTCATTTCATCATAGAAGGCTATCAGGTTAGTCAGGCAAGATTTCCCCTTGGTGAATCCATGCTGACTACTCTTGAGCACCTTCTTGTCCTCCATGTGCCTGGAGACAACGGCCAGTATGAGCCGTTTCATCACTTTTCCGGGGACGGAGGTGAGGCTGACTGGCCTGTAGTTGCCTGGCTCCTCCTTCTTGCCTTTTTTGAAGACTGGCGATTCGTTGAAGTGTGGCTCGGAGCAGCAGGTGAATGGATGGTAGCCTCATCTGCCTGCAAGAATTAAATAACACCAAAGGGTCACGCTGCTCAGGAGCAAGACAGCCCCCGTTCCCTGCAGCCCTTGTTGGGCAGGGGGCATGAGCAAGGCACAGGGCTCGCACGCAGGGTGCCTGGAGGCCCGAGGCCGCTCCGGGGGGCCATACGGAGGAGCTTAGCTTTGGAGCACGTTGTCTTCCCTTTTGGCCGTTGGGAAGGTTTCTCTGACACGGGGATTGCAGGTAGGCGTGTGTTTCTGCTTGCCTGCTTTGGGATGACACCGTCCATCGTTTACTCGAGCGCTCTAGAGGAGGTTGCAAGAGCTGTTACTTAACAGCTTGTACCAGGTATGTGCTTTTGAGAGGGGCTTCTGTGGCCGATGGACCTTCCAAACCTGCTATCGCTAAAAATGACCCTGCGACTTGCAAGACTGATGCCTCCACCACGTGTGTTGCCTTCATATTGCCGTAAACTGTATGGATCACCTGTTTAGCAGAGTATCAGGAAATGACTCTGTAATTCACTGCAATGCCTTTTCTTTTTTTTCTTTAAGTTCTCAGGTGATTTTAGTGATGTTTTCCCATGTCGAGTGCTGGGAGACACCCGGTGCAGAAAGTGCTATGGCTGCTGTAAGTCTAAGAAAGCACCTGGATGCTTCCATTGAATCTACCCCGCGTTAAAGCAGTTAACTCCGTGGTTCCTCACAGAAGGAGCAGTTGGAGGTGAAGTGCTGGGCAGGAGGCAGCACGGTTAGGTAGAGTTTGATGTAAAACAGCACTTCTTTATCGCAGGGCTTTTGCACAGTTTAAATCTTGGGTTCCATGGAAGTTACTTTGTGTAAACCCTGTAAAAACATCTCCATGCACAGACCAGGTTTATTTTCATTTCAGGTAGGAAACCAGCAGCAGGGTATGCTTACCTGGGTAAATAGGACGTGCAGGGCCGCTTGAGAGCGGAGCCAGACTCCTTGATCATGCTGTGCTAGTTGCTCACATGGGTTCCTGCTGTGATCTGGTTTTGCTGTTATACAGGAGCTTGAAATAAATTCTAATAGTCTGACCTGCAGGCTCAGATGTTGTATTTAAGTACCTTGAGGCAGAAGCCCGAATCAGATTAAGAGATGAAAGTTTCTGTGCAGGAAGGCCAAGCTGAGTGTTGGGATCTGTGGAGAATGCACAGTAATGCAAAACCAGGTGTGAACACTGCGGGCTCCTCACAAGGGTGTAGCGAGCAGCAGCTCTGGTAGAGATGCCCCATCTAGGAGGCGGCGGGTGCCGAGTGTCACTGTCAGTGAGAGGAGCCTCAGGCGGTGCTGGTGGGAACCGGAGGAGCTTTGTGTTGGTGCCAACGAGCAGCTGCTTCCAGCGCGCTGGTGGGACCAACCTGGATGCTTCTGGAGTGGGTCCCTTCCTGCGCACGTCTTCACGTCGGTGCCCTTCTCTAGAAGTGACACTGAAGCCTCGGCCCAGGGAGGAGCTGGGGAGCTGGCACGTCGGTGCCGCTCTCCCACCGCTGTTGCCTGGGGCGGAGGGCAGCACCGGTGCCAGGCCCGGGGCTGTGCCCGCAGGTACGTGTGTTCCCTCGTGGAGATCCGTCTCTTCGGGAGGAGTCCCGAAACGTTTGCAGAGCGGCATGCTTGAGAAGGGTCAGTGAACTCCCCTTGCAAGGTCGCCAAGTAATCCCTTCAGCACCAGGAACAAGAAAAATAATGGCTATTTTTAGGCCTTATATAACTCTATATGGTCTAATGTTACTGCTCTGAGAACTGGATATTTGGCTGGATGGTTATTACGGGTTACTAACAGAACGGATGGTCAGTGCCTGTAAACACTTCTTCTGAGTAAGATATTGTGAGAAATAGGAGTAATGCGGGGAGTATTAATGGTAGCATGTTTAGACCACTGTTGCCTCTTATGCCACAGTACCTCCCCGACGCTGTCCAAGTCCCTGCTGCTGTTCCTTGTCCCCATCCAGACCTTCCCCTCATACGGTTTGGTTGGGAGCAGTTTGCAGGATTAGCAGTAAACGCTACCAGGCTTGCTGCCTTCACACTTCAAATAAAGCATAAAATATATTTCCTTATGAATTTTCTGCCCTCATTAAGTCATTCAGAGGTGACTTCTAAGGGAAAAAACAAAGATAGGAAGAGCTTGGAAGTGAAATCCCTTCATTTACAATGTGGAGGGAAAAGATAACTGAAAAATCATGAAAATGGCTGAAAATTGGTAGCCTTAGAGGTGGAGGTCAGGCTCCTCTGCAGCTCCACAATCCGATCCAGCATTTTTGTTTTACTGTCAGATTTTTGATGGGTATGTGTAACCAGCAATTTCTTTTAGTTCAAGTATATTATATTTATATATAATACAATATAAGATGTAATTGCTAGTTCTTACAACAAAACAGCAAGAAAACTCACATCAGTGTTTGCATGAGCTCCAAATCTAATGACAGATATAGGCTAATGCTGGAAAGTTTATTCCTAGCTTAAAGAAAAGGGAAGAAAAAGCGAACAAATTTGCTCACTGAAGCTGGAATACTGTTTTAGGGAGAGATCTCAGAATAGCAACCCATTACAAGTGATTAATTGTCTGGCCTTTCAGATGCGTTTGCACAAGATATGGAAGAGGTCGCGCTCTCGTGCGGGTTTCCATGGGGCATTCCTGGAAGTTGTGCGGATGTGTGAGGAGCCTGGGGTGGCCTGGGGAAGGTGAGGAGAGTTCTCCAGGGTGAAGCTGTCAGTCTTGGGCTTTTTCGTGCTTCTTGTTCCTCGGGTTGCAGCTCCATTGCTGCCAGGACAGAGGGTTAATGCACAGCAGTGTGTTGTTGGTATGGGTCTCCCATATATCTGGGAGGTGCAGCTGCGCTGGTGAAACTCAACGAATGATCGCGTGAATCGTCGCTGCCTTGCGCTGCAGCTCTTGCTGGAAAGAGAAGGCCATAGACCTGCAGGCAGTGCGGAAGGAGGTGGCTGGCAACAGCACTCGGCAGGGGGGTCCTGCTGTTTCTCCAGGTTGATGCGCTGGTTTTCTTTCCCCTTAGTAATACTTAATTTAAAGACATAACCCTGGTTAAAGAGAAAATAATTCCTCTTCCATTAGCAGCAACGGATGTTTCATATCTATTCTGTGTGAGGAGAGCTCTCAGGTTCTGCAGGGCCACCTGGCAAGGGGGCCAGAGCCGGTGCTCCAGACAGGACGCGTCCTGGACGATGCAGGATACAACGAGCGTTCCAGCCACCCTGCCGAATGGGCTCCCTGAGCAGGGGAGGAGTTGCCCCCGTCTCAACTGGGGCTGGCCTGCAGCAATCCCTAGTCCTGAAGGGGCTGTACCAGCCCCGCGGGCTCCTGGCCCTGTCCCCACGGATGCCAGTTTCCACCCTGCTATTGCAGGAGCTCGTTAGCCATGATGAGATTAGAGGCTGCTGGCTTCTGGTCCGAGTCATTACTCCTAATTTAATCAATGCATTTGAAAATGTTTCCTCTAATAAAACTGTAACGATGACTTCACGTGGTCTGTTGTGCTGATCAAGAAGGCGTTTTTAATGCTGCCGCGTTCAGAGTCCCTGCGCTGCTGGAGAGGAGCGCGGCAGCTCCAGGCCCTTCCCGCTCCCCGCCTCGCGGCACGCTGAGGCAGCCATGCGCTCCCCGCCTCGCGGAACGCTGAGGCAGGACAGCGGCCATGCGCTCCCCGCCTCGCAGCACGCTGAGGCAGGACAGCGGCCATGCGCTCCCCACCTTGCGGAACGCTGAGGCGGCCATGCGCTCCCCACCTCGCAGCACACTGAGGCAGCCATGCGCTCCCCCCCTCGCGGCATGCTGAGGCAGGACAGCGGCCATGCGCTCCCCGCCTTGCGGAACGCTGAGGCGGCCATGCGCTCCCCACCTCGCAGCACACTGAGGCAGCCATGCGCTTCCCCCCCTCGCGGCACGCTGAGGCAGGACGGCAGCCATGCGCTCCCCACCTCACAGCACGCTGAGGCGGGACGGCGGCCGCGCGCTCCCCGCCTCGCAGCACGCTGAGGCAGCCATGCGCTTCCCCCCCTCACAGCACGCTGAGGCAGGACGGCAGCCATGCGCTTCCCCCCCTCACGGCACGCTGAGGCGGGACGGCGGCCATGCGCTCCCCGCCTCGCAGCACGCTGAGGCAGCCATGCGCTTCCCCTCCTCACAGCATGCTGAGGTGCAATGGCGGCCATGCTCGCGGGATGTGCGGGCTCACGCCGGCGCTCCCAGTGACGTCCGGCGGTGCCGGGGCTGGGCCCTGCCAAGGACGGCTGGTCACAGGCTGCTTTGCCTGTGGCAGCTGCTTGCCCTGGACGTGCCCACGCTTGCGCCAGCTCCGGAGGTGAAGCTGAGGCGGCTGCGGTGTTTTTTCCCCTCGATTCCGGTTCTCTTTCTCCCTAGGTGGTCTGTTCAACAGCCAGATGCGGTCGGGCAGGCAGAGCATTTCCTGTGGAGAGTGGATTGCCACGTGCCCTACGTGATGTGTTGAGCTCTGCGGAGCTGCCGCGTCCTGCACGGGCAGCAGCCCCGGAGCTGCTGCTCAGCCATGTGAATTCTCTGGCCTTTTATTTTCCTTCCTCTCAGCAAATGAGGGACGGTGGTAGACGCGGCCCCGAGACCGCTGAAGCAAACAGCGGGAAATTGGACTGTGGCTGTTGCCAGCCCGAGCAGCAGGGCCTCATCCAGGCGGCGGGCGAGCCCCAGCTCACACCCTCCTCGCATCAGCTCTAATAGCGCGCGTCTCCGTGCCGTCTGCCGAAGACTAACCGTGGTCCCAGGAGAGGGCAAGTGTCCGCCTTCAAGTACCGTTTTGTGGAAGGGGAAAAGCTCCAATGAGCAAGGTGCCAAAAGCCCTTTGGCCACAGACCTCGGCACTAGCCAGAGGCCAGCTTAGAACTTCAAAGCAAAGGAGCTCAAGGCTTCGCTCTGGCCAAGGGGCCGGCTTTGGGCTGATGAGCGATAGAGCTATTTGGGGCAATAAGTCATCTGTCAGACATGCTGTGTTGCTAGTTAGTAGCTCTTCTCTTTTATATTCCCTCACTCTGGCGATGGTAGAGTGCATCCAGGTAGTCCCGGATCTGATAGGAGTGCAAGTGGGAGCCAGAGGTGCACTTAGATAGAAAACGTAGCACAAGGATGGGCTGAGAAGGGCCAGCCCTGATCCCGGCTAAGTGGGCGAACTTCAGCTTTGGACTTAGCTGTGTTCCTTGGACCCGCGATTCCTTGGACTTTATTCTCTATTCCTTGTATCATTCAGAAATGGAGTGTAAACATATCCAGGATGTGTATTTAAAGTATATCTGTTTGCCAAACATTGTCTGTCCCTTTGGTTAGGAAACAGCATGCAGGCTTAAATAGGAAAATGAAGGAGCAGATTTTCCACGGAGTTTAGTCCTATTCTTCACCGTTGCATAAACATAGGCTTTTTGTGGACAGTGAGATGCTTCCTGCCTGTGGAAATTCTGGATACGATATGGTCGGGATATCATTTTCCTGGCGAGCCAGCGCACGTGGGCAGCTGGGGAAGCTGACGTTACGTTTTGCGTTGGGCCTGTCCTGCAGAAAGCTGCTGCAAATGCACATTCTGCATATGATCCTTGTTGAAACTTGTAATTTTTCTGCAGATGCCTCAAGTGGTCTGCGCTCGCTACGAAACACCTTGGTGGAACTACAGAGGCTCGGTGGTTTGACGCATTTTTACTGCCCTGCGCTGCTTGTGCAAGTCGCCCAGAATTCAGCCAAATGCTGGAAGTAGCTCCTAAGTGTCCTGGAATGCGTACAGTAAATCTGTGTTCAGACATCCCCCTGGCTCCGTGGGTGCTGGGGAAGCTTTGCGTGCTTGGGCGTTCGTGCGGAACCATGGGGTTGATGCCCACGTACCTGAACGTTAGTGCTGGAGCTGCGGCGGCTGCCTCGGGGGGTGTTTTGCAGGTATCTCAAGGGCACCTGCCCTTGCCCTTTTTGTAGGGGGTTGATGCTGCATAAAGTCTTTGTTTGCATTAGGACTATAACGCCATGTCAATCTGCTGGAATAAAACAGCGCAGTTTGGTCAATAGAGGCTCCCTGGCAATTGCAGAGCAGCTCACGTGCCTTGATTCACCTGCTGGCTGAAAACGCCCTGCCTGATGATTTATTTGGCCTTGGAAAAAAAGTTAGAAATGTATTCTTTTCCAAAATACGCATTTAAAAACTATTTGTCTCTTAAATGTCTGCAAAGATTTGATTTTTTTTCCTTCTCTCAGTCAATATGATCCCAGCTGTGAGCACATTGCCAGAAAAAGGCTTTAATTCATTTTGTTCGTGTATAGGCAAGAGGTAATAAGGAAAATATTTTCTATAAACTTCAATACTAATTCAAAATTAGAAAACAGCAGAGGAAAAATCAACACTCAAGGTAATGAGCCACGGAGTTTACTGCCTGTGCTATTTCTAGTATTTCTTTTGTCTAGCTGTAAATTACCTGGTTCTACTGTAGTGTTTAGCACTATTTCCCTGACTTTCTTAACTATATTTTAAAAAGGTGTAACCAGGCAATACAGCATAACTTTTGTGAGCCTCAAATGTTGCCCTGCGGGCTAGGTTCTGCCTTCGTTACCATTCAGGTAAGGAGAGAGCGGTTGTCTTGTCTGAACTCCCAGGATTTCTGCTGATCCAGGCCCGTAATGGCAATAGGGCATTTACATTCCCTGTTAGTGGTTTGCCGGGCTGCGGCGTGTGGGCTCCGTCTCGCGTGTACCGACACGCTGCCAGACTCGCCTCGCCAGCCTTGGGGGTTTGCTTTGGGTTGGCTTTGAGAAGAAAGGATAGAAGTTGCAGGAAGCCTGCTGCAAAATAGCGTGCACAAGAAGCAGAGCCCTTGCGGTCCTGCATAACGGAGCTCGGGTAAAAGAGTTGGCACGTTCGGCGTCGGAGACAGGAGCTTAGTTAAAACAGACAAAGTCTCTGGGGGGTGAAAAATGAGGTTTCCTGCTGCATCCCTGGTTAGACCGCTGCTCTTTTAAATGCATTACCAAAGTCTTCATCATTATAATTGAACCCACGAAACCCTTATGCACCTCTAAATGGATAAAGCTGCGCGTTCGCGTTTACGCGGGAAATTCCATGCAGTTCCGACACTGAAAGCTGGCCTCTGGAGCTAAGGAATGCCAGGGTTTTCCGAAAATTACTGTTAGCTGATTATTGTTTTTAGTTTTCCATTAAAATAATGACATGACAAAATAGAGCAAAATGGCACATTTATAGACGCTGGCTTTTCCTATGGCTACCAATTAGCAACATTTTATTATCTGGAAAATTGGGCTCAAAAGTGGCCTTTTTTTTCCCCCAAGGAAGCTGCATGTTCCCTGACTTGGGGGCAGTGCAGCTGGCGCCGGTACGGGCGTTCATTCCGGATATGCCTGTCCGAGGGTTCCTGCGTCCAGAGAGGGGCAATGTGTTTAAAAATAAACAATTTTTTTTTTTCTTTCTAAGACTTATGGCTTATGGCATAATTTGTTGATGAATGGCATCCGAATTAGAAAAATATTTCCATTATAATAGTTTGATTATCTTGTTCTATTGATTTGTGGAACCTCGCTGCTAAATTTCAGGATTGGGGGATGAGCTCCATGGGCATAAAATGTGATTAATGAAAGCATAATTTAAGTTGATGAAAAAGGGCTTAAAATAACATGATTAAACCTTGGAGATTTGGCTGGCTTATTGGATTACACATTTATTCCAGGAGGGTCATTGTAAGATTCAGAATGCAATTAAACTGGTCATCCTCTTTCGGGGCCCCATGCCTTGCAATCTGCAGCGCTGTAATACCAGACCACCTAGTTATGTTTGGCGGAGGGTTTTCATTTAATTATGTATTTTTAAAAGAAAAATACTATTTAAATGTAAAAATAATAAATAAATACAGTGGATTGATGGAATACGATACCTACGCCGGGTACTTATGCTGTGGAAGAGCGTTAACCAGGTGGACTCTGCACACCTTTTGCTGTGACGCGGCTGGGGAGTTGCTGGGAATTTCGGTCTCCTCCGCCTCGGGGAGGTGTCCGAGGCTCCTGGGACAGCCCCAGAGCAGCCAGGGTGCGAGGGGAGCAGCGAGGAGCTGTGAAAAACCTTCTTAATCGGATAGAGTTTCCGTAGGCTCATACAGGGGCACCTTGTGCATGTATATGTGGGAATATCATACAGGATTCTAGCTGAAAGAGCAACTTCAGCATCGCACACCGGAACGTGGACTGCTCTTGCATTGCACAGGCTTTGCTCAGGGAAGTGTTTCTAGGTGGAAGCTTTATACGCTGCTGCTTTTTCCTTTTGCTCTCATTTATCAGCAAGGGCAAATTTTCTCCAAGGCAAAATTGAGTATGTTTGGCAAGGCTAGTGATTTTTTTTTTTTTTTTTTGGTAAGGCAATTCTTGAGCAGGAAATCATTTTGTTTCATCTGTATTTCTTAAGGATCCCCGACTCCTCTTCCTCTCTTTAAATCAGCTTCCTCCAGCCTCCGCTCCCATACTTGAAAAAGCCTTTTTGGTGGCAGAGGGGAAGGTACCACAGGCCGTTGCAATCCTGCCTCCAGGTGAGCAGTTCCAGGGGGAGCTGCTCGGCGTCTCGGGAACGCTCCGTTTTTGTCTTCGCTGGGGCTGTGTTTTCCTCTTCCCTCAGAAACCTGCCGAGAAGCTGATAACAAGGCAACTGATAACAAGTTATAACAACTGATGGCAAGGGTGCAGGGTGAAGCTCTTGGTTAGGTCAGTGATGAGACGGACCAGCCCTCGCGGGTGCGTGAGATGGGGCTGCCGCCTGGCCTGAACCCAGCCCTCTGCAGGCCCTTGGGGGGCTTCTAGAAGCCTCCCCGTTGAATCTGCCTACTTGTGGAAAAATTCCTTCATCATTTATCGACGTGTTGGCATGTGTTTTGAGCGCCATTAGTGTCACCTTTTATTGTAAACCAGATAGTAAACCTTAAGGAATTTCAGGGTCTGAGATTCTGTACATCCCTGAAGTGTCCCAAAAGATCAGGATATGTGTCCTTATACTCCAGCCCTCCTTTGTGGTAAAACCTGTGGAGCTAATTAGATTTCCCTGGAAAAAAATCTGTAATCACTTGGGCAGTTAAGACTGATCTGGTGCTCGTGGCACAGATACTTTTTCAGATGCAGTGCTTATTGCAGCCCATTTGTGAGGACGGATTAAGCTGCTTGTGAATGATTTTTCAGTGTTAAGTTCACAAGAAATGGTGAAGTTCAGAGCAAGGCTTCTCTTCTGCTAACACTGATACTCAACAATGTAAATGTAAATTGTTTTTGGGGGAAATGGACCTTAATTGGACTTAGCAAGTTCAGCTCTGGGCATCGATAGAGAATTTCATCTCCTTTTGAAGAGCCCTGCAGCTCTGTAAGGGCTCCTGTTGATTATAATGTTATATAATTACTATATTGTATAATTATCTATTTACATTATATAATTATATACCAATATAATTATTATATACTTGTGTAATAAAATGTTCCTGTGCTAAAGAACCTGTGATGGAAGCGCCTAATCCAGAAATAAGATCAGTTAGTCATTGCAATCTGCAGCGTTTCTGTATGTGACGGAGCAGATTGAATAGGGTTTTTTGTTGCTGCAAAATAATCTTATCAGTAGCACTGAAATCTTGCTCATTTTAGGCAATTAGTTTTGTGGATTAAACTTGAAATTTAATCAAGTGATTAAAAATATTTGGGAAACTCCTACCAAGAGATGAATTACAGTTGTAAAATGGTGCTGTTCCTTATCTGTCACTGAGTACAAAACAGAAGTCCCCATCAAAGATAAAAGTGGAGAAAGAGAATGCAGAGGATAATCCGGTTTCCTCCAAATCCCTGAGAGGTTGAGAGTGAATATTAAACTTCTGGCAATTCCCCACAAGGCCAGTTGTCCTTATCACCTGGATATTAGAAAAACAGCTGCTGGGTTCCATGGTTCATTTTCATCAAAAAGTACAGTCATCTCTGAACTGAAAATAAATGCATTTTGTTTCTTTCTGCAGAAGCAAATTAGTGAGTCACACAGCAAATATTGCCTCTCTATTTTAAGTGAAAACCTACCTTTTTGTATAATCTCTTGATTCAGTCAGGAGCTCTTGAGACAGACTCTCTATTATTACAGTACTGCCGTAGCACCAAAGGCTCGGGATGCTCTAGCTGTCGCTGGGGGGAATCCAGGGTTTCTGGTTGATTTTTGGAACTTCAAGTGTTCTGCAAGAGTCCAAGTGTGGTGTTTAAAGTGGAAATTACCATCAAAATGCAAACATGGTGCTTTACATATTGCTGCGTTAAAGCTAAAGAAACAAGAAAGAAAAGGCTCTGTTTGTTGGAAGCCGTGGGGTATTGGCCGCACTCGTTTATATTCATTAGTAGCCATTGCCTGAAGATTTTCATGGCCACGGCTGTATTAAAAAGCAGTATGGTAATGCAGGAACAGGACGTTTTAGTAGAAAATCGTAATTAAAAAATTAGCTGATCCAAGCCGCTGGCTTCATTGACTTTCTCCCTTTCCTTTAGCTTTAATTCCCACAATAAGTCCTCTGATAAATGGCTGAAGTGATTCCTCCTGTCAGCAGAATGTGCTGTGTCAGTTGAATGAGAAATCTTTTAGTGCAAGGAGCTCAGAGGGTTGTAATTTATTGGCAGAAGCCGAGGCACCTGGGTTTCTCCGCAGCTGCGAGTGGCTGAGGAGTCGCGTGTAGCTGCCTCGGCGTTTTCTTCAGAGCAGGTAGAAAGCAAGGCCCAAAGATGGGGGCCCAGGGCTTCCCGGCTGGCTTATTGATGGTTGTGTTTTATGGCTCAGTAGGGAACCGAGTTGTGGAAAAGGGCAATATGTTGCATTTTGTGGTTCAGAAAAACATGAATTATTTGACACAAACATATCCCCTCCATTATTTATGTACTGGAAAGGCCAAAGAAAACTTACTAGTTCTTTTCCCTCTTTTTTTTTTTCCATGTATTTACTCCACAGGATCCTGCAAACCAAAAATGTGGAAGAAAGAAAACAGTGTCCTTTAGCAGCATGCCATCAGAGAAGAAAATAAGCAGCGCTAGTGACTGTATCAGCTTCATGCAGGCTGGCTGCGAACTGAAGAAAGTTCGTCCAAATTCCCGGATTTATAACCGTTTTTTTACTCTGGATCCTGACCTGCAGGCTCTTCGCTGGGAGCCTTCCAAGAAGGACCTTGACAAAGCTAAGCTTGATATTTCTGCTATAAAAGAAATCAGGCTGGGGAAGAACACAGAAACCTTCAGGAATAACGGGCTTGCGGACCAGATTTCGGAGGACTGCGCGCTCTCGGTGATCCACGGTGAGAACTACGAGTCCCTTGACTTGGTTGCTCATTCAGCCGATGTGGCCAACATTTGGGTTTCGGGATTAAGGTACTTGGTTTCTCGTAGTAAACAAGCTCTGGATTTGATAGAAGGCAGCCATAACACCCCGCGGTTTGCGTGGCTAAAAACTGTATTTGAAGCAGCAGATGTTGACGGCAATGGCATCATGTTAGAAGATACATCTGTGGAACTAATAAAAAGGCTCAACCCCACCCTAAAGGAAGCAAAGATTAGATTAAAATTTAAGGAGATTCAGAAGAGCAAAGAAAAACTGACAACGCGAGTAACGAAAGAGGAATTTTGTGAAGCATTCAGTGAACTTTGCACCAGACCTGAAGTCTATTTCTTACTTGTGCAGATATCTAAAAACAAAGAGTATCTAGACGCCAATGACCTCATGCTGTTTTTAGAGGCTGAGCAGGGAGTGACTCATATAACAGAAGAAATGTGTCTAGATATTATACGCAGGTATGAACTTTCTCAAGAAGGGCGGTTAAAAGGATTTCTTGCAATTGATGGCTTTACTCAGTATTTGTTGTCCCCAGAATGTGATATTTTCGACCCGGAACACAAAAGAGTTGTCCAAGACATGTCGCAGCCTTTGTCTCATTACTACATCAACGCATCCCACAACACGTACCTGATAGAGGACCAGCTCAGAGGACCGGCCGACATCAACGGCTACGTCAGAGCTCTGAAGATGAACTGCCGCAGTATCGAGCTGGACGTCTGCGACGGCCCCGATAACGAGCCCGTCGTTTGCAACCGCAGCAACATGACGGCGCCGCTCGCCTTCCGCAACGTGATCGAGGTGATAAACAAACTGGCCTTCTTTGCCTCAGAGTACCCCCTCATCCTCTGCCTGGGGAACCACTGCTCGCTACCGCAGCAGAAAGTGATGGTTCAGCACATGAAGAGGGTCTTCGGAAGCCAGCTCTACACAGAAGCACCTCTGCCCTCGGACGCCTACCTGCCGTCGCCCGAGAAACTGAAAATGAAGATCATCGTGAAGGGGAAAAAGCTGCCCTGTGATCAGGATATATTAGAAGGAGAAGTCACAGATGAAGATGAAGAGGCTGAAATCTCCCGGAGACTGTCAGAGGACTTGTCGAGGGAGCCAAAGCTCATCTGGCTCTGCAGAGAGTTGTCCGACTTGGTGTCCGTATGCAAATCCGTTCAGTACAAAGACTTTGAGACATCTATGAAAAGCCAGAATTACTGGGAAATCTGTTCCTTCAGTGAGGCAGAAGCCAACCGGCTTGCAAACGAATACCCTGAAGACTTTGTCAACTACAATAAAAAATTTTTGTCCAGGGTGTACCCGAGTGCTATGAGAATAGACTCCAGTAACTTGAACCCTCAAGATTTTTGGAACTGCGGTTGCCAGATAGTGGCCATGAACTATCAGACGCCCGGGCCCATGATGGACCTGCACACCGGCTGGTTTCTGCAGAACGGCGGGTGCGGGTACGTGCTCAGGCCCTCCGTGATGCGCGAAGAGGTCTCCTACTTCAGCGCCAACACAAAGGGCATCGTCCCTGGCGTCTCTCCGCAAGTCCTGCACGTCAAGATCATCAGCGGGCAAAACTTCCCCAAGCCCAAGGGGGCATGCGCAAAGGGCGATGTGATAGACCCCTATGTCTGCATAGAAATCCATGGCATTCCTGCGGACTGTACGGAGCAAAGAACTAAAACTGTTCAGCAGAACAGCGATAACCCCATTTTTGATGAGAGCTTTGAGTTCCAGATCAACCTACCGGAGCTTGCCATGATCCGCTTCGTTGTGCTGGACGACGACTACATCGGGACGAGTTCATCGGCCAGTACACCCTCCCGCTGGAGTGCTTGCAGCCGGGCTACAGGCACATCCCGCTGCGCTCGTTCGTCGGAGACATCATGGAGCACGTGACGCTGTTTGTCCACATTGCGCTGACCAGCCGCGGCGGCGGCGGGAAGGCCCAGAAGCGCAGCCTCTCAGTGCGCATCGGGAAGAAGGCCAGGGAGTACACCATGCTGAGGAGCACTGGCCTCAAGACCATCGACGACGTCTTCAAGCTGGCCGTGCACCCGCTGCGAGAGGCCACGGACCTGAGGGAGAACGTGCAGGTACGATGCTTTGGCCGCACGCGTGCTCGGTGCCGGCAGGACCAGCCATGGGTTCAGTAATGGTCAGTCCAGTACCGGGGGCTGCCTAGAAACAAAGCTGAGCAGCACCAAACAGTGAATTTTCCTGCATAAGTAGCTGCAATCAACCATAGCTGTCTCCTTGGTAAAGCTACAGAAACAACGCACTTCCCTCTCTTGAAAACAGGAGAAAAATGCATAAAACTTGACTGACCCCACTTTTCTGGACAGAGTCTAAAGCAAATTAAATGTTGGCAGCTGGGAAAGTTTACACAATGACATAAGTTTTAAATGTCTCCCAAAGGACTGTCCTTAGCATATTTTTAAGAATGGAAAACTCTTCCCAGACTTTCTTTCCCCGCGGGCCTGGTAAGTCTGAACCTCTGACTCCACCTTCTGTCTAGGTCAGAGTTAGGTACATGAACTGTATGAAAGAAAGTCCTTGTTGAATCAGGCTCAAAAATAGCATTCACTGGCCTCCCGGGCCATGTTTCTGTAGGAGAGCTCCATTCTCAGGAATGCTTTCTGGAAGACACAGTCATTGGGTTTAACTTTGGGCTAATCTGTTTGATTAATGGAGAAAGCCTCGATTATTGGTTTGGGCATTATCTGATGTCCTGTGGCTTAGCATGCACAAAATACATATGTGCTCATAGTATGACTCAACCAAAGCTAAATTTCAAAGGAAAGTCATCCCCAAGCCCACTGACTTGGATGATAAGTAAATTCTGTCGTGTTAGTTTGGTCCGACCCGTGTATCCAATATTGATTTTCTTACACGTGACCTCTGACAGGGAAGGAGTGTTTCTGCTGCTCTATGATGTGCTAATGCGGGGCTGGAAAGAGAGTGTTTTTTCCTGCTTGCCTTTCCCACGGGAAATCCGAGGTCTGTCAGACTTGTTCTTGCCAGAGGAGGATAATGGCTGATTATTGCTTCCAAAGCAATTGGGAACTGCACGCTGGAGAAATGGTGTTTTAGGCAGGTTGGTTAATACACTGGAGACCAAACCTTGTCCCTGCTGAGGCAGAAATGTTCCACAAGTCATGAGGAGGGAGACGGCCCCTTTTCTTTCCTCTGCTCCTCACGAGTCACCCCTTAGTCCTGAAGCATTCCTTGATCCCAGCAGTGCTGTGTTAGGCGCATAGCCAGCCCGAAGCACGGCTTGCTCCTGAACCCCCCAGGTGCTGAGGAGGCCGTTCCGATGGCCAGGAAGCCCGCGCGCGGAAGCGGGGCGCCACGGCAGCGGGGACGCGCTCAGGGTGTCTCTTGCCTCCCGCAGAACGCAGTGGTGTCGGTGAAGGAGCTGTGCGGGCTCCCGCCCATCGCCAGCCTGAAGCAGTGCATCCTCACGCTGTCCTCGCGGCTCGTGGGCGCCGACAACCTGCCCTCCGTCACGCTCTGCATGAAGGATGCCTTTCCCCACCTGGAGCCCCTGGGCGCCGTGCCCGACGTGCAGAAGAAGGTCCTGGCCGCCTACGACCTGGTAGGTGCCTCTTGCCTTGCCCAGCTGTGCGCGGCGGGCGCAGCTTGCAGCGTGCGCTGCAGTCAGTGCAGCAGCTTCTCGTGGTGACACACAAAGTGGGGAGTAGCTTTGGGGCCGTCACGTTGCTTCCGGAGACCTCGAAGCAGCACGAAGGGTGGGTGATGCTCAGTCTGCAGAGGCACTCCTCCTTTCCAGATTTGGTGTGTTGCTGTTACAGTGCACTTTCCAAGGCAAAACAGACTAGGGAGAAAGGGGAGGCATTGAGAGATTTAAAGATAAAAATACCGAAAATACTCCGAAATAACCTTCAGGTTCCTCCCAAGATAGTTCAGTCCTGGTAGAAGGTAATTAAGTTTTGGTAATAAAATATCAGCTGTGGCAACAGCAGGATGAAGACGTAAAAATCCTGTTCACCGTGTTTTAGGTTTGGCTGTTTTTTAGATTGAGTTGTTACGCGGTATGATGTTTGCCAGAGACAGCAGATTACCACAAAAATAAGGAAGCTCTTTGTGTTTGGAAGGCCACTTACGCAGACGCACCGGAATGACTGTGGCGGGTTATCTGCTCCGAAGGGTACGCACGGGACCTTTCGAGGCCATCCTGTGCTCTGGAAATAGCCTTTTCATTTCAGTAGGTGAAAGGCGTTTTTCAGATGCAGGCGAGAACATTTGTAAAACATTGTGTAACTACTTTTAAGTAACATCTACGGTCATTTTTGTCTCTGATGGAGAAGAGGCGGGAGGTTCAGAGTCAGCAACTGGGAAGAGAAGAAACCTGGGTGAAGGTTGGTTTGAGGAAATCTCTTTTGTCTTTTCTGTATTAAAAAAAAAAAGAATTGTCTGCATCGATCTTGACGTGTAAAAAGACAACATTTGTGCCTCGGGGAGGGATTTGCTGACTTAACATTGAGTAAGGATCCTTTGTGGGGTTTGTAGAGATCCAGGGCCCAATTCTTCTTAATAAGGAAATGGTTGTGCAGCACAAGCCAGAAGCTTCAGGGAGCCTGCAAGAATACTTGAGAACAGAAGGAGAAGCAGCAGTTTAAGGAGAAAGGGATCATTTTTTGTGCTTTCATCCAGGAAGGAAGACTCAGTAGCTATATGGAATACAATATAAGATGTCTTGGGTATGGTTTTTAAAGATGTGGTGTGCCACAGTTCAACCTGTTAAGCTGTTGATAAATGTGACTTCAAAGAACTGGATCGGCGCACTTGCGCATCTCCTTAACTCCAGGAATGCCTGTTCACCCCAGAGTGCTTTTTGGGGGAAGAGGTCTGAGAGCAGCTTGACAAATAGCCTCCCTCTTGCCCCGATGGACTCTATTTCTTACTGCCTTTCACAGCAGAACTGTGGTGGCCAAGGCAGGGCCTGCCTTGCTGCCTGGGCGCAGCGCGCCGAAGCTCAAGGGCCAGCCCAGCCTTTCCCCTCATCTCGGGAAGCATCGCGGATTTCGCAGGCTTAAAAACTCTGCTTGGAAAGTAATCTCTGATGAAAACTACCATTGTGTGTTTTCCCCACTCACTAGATACCACCATCAGAACGTCTTTTTTTTTTTCAAGAAAAGTGTAACTTCTTCCAGTGTTACGAAGGGGGCCCAGAGCGCGCTGACGGCTGAGGCGAGTGGTGGCACGAATGCTGCGAGGCCTGTCCCCACGGCCTCGAGGACAGGGCAGGGTCTGTTCCCGAGGGCCCGGCTTCACGGGCAGCTGCGCGAGACAGCAACCGCTTTGTTTTGTCTTGGACAATTAATTTTACCATTGGGTTCGGGCTTTATTTTGTTTTTTTGAGAGAGAGAGAGAAAGAGAGAGCCCCTATCAGAGAAGGAATTAACGTGCTCCGCTTAAGGAACCCTAATGGCTTTCAAGGCCTGGCTGCGGTGCCCCGCTCTGCAGTCCATGCAATGGGGCTCCCCGGCGGCCCCAAGGGAGGAGGCCTCTGGAAAGGACAAAAGGGACAGGGCCCAGCTGGGAGTGACAGATGGCTGAGTTATTCAGTGCAAGCACTTACACTGCGAAGTAGAATTTTTTTGGTTGAGAATCGCTCAGAAACAGATTGTGGTTTCTCGGTCTGCATGGTATATTAATTTGCTGATGCAGGCACGTATTAACTTAGCGGTGCTTGTGCACTTTGCTTGGCAGTGGTTGGTTCACCATGATTTTTCCTCCAAGACTGGATGGCTGAATCATTTGAAAATTCAAAGCAACGAACAACTGGTAATAAATGTTCTTGTTTCTGCCCAAATCTCCTGGGCATACAGAAGTATTTCTATAAAAATAAAAGGAGCTCCACAAGCGTCCATATAATTCTTTAGATGTTTTTGAATCTCCAGTAATGAGAAGTGCAGAAAGGTTGGACAGGGAAATGATTTTTTAGCGCGTTTGGGAGAGACATTGGAGGCTGGTGGAGGCGGGCGAATGGGGATGTCGGAGAGGTGCTGCCCCCTCTGCCTGCCCTCCTGCTCCGAACACGCTCCTGTTGGGACTCTGTGTCGTTGGGCAGGCAGGATGGATATTTATTCCCTCGGAGAAAATTAATTTTCCCTTTTTACGCATATGCAAAATGATGGAGCAGATTTTAGTAAACTTTTCCAGTGAAATCCATATTTCAGCAGGGACAGTGTCCTCCCCAGAGGGACATTTTTCACAGTGCTCTGAGCCGAAGACAAGGGGTATCGCGGAGCACAACATTCACCGCCGAGCGAGTGCGATGCTCAGCTGACGTCAGGCAGAGCCCAGTGCATGGGCGTTCGTGTTGAATTACAGTCTGATTTCAAGAGCTTTGTATCCAAAATGGGACCTACGCTGGCAAAGCAGCTTTTTGTTTCCATTTTCCTCCTTCTATAATTCTCCTTCTTTAAGCACAGCTGCTTTAAATTTCCCCAGAAATACTTCTAAGCAAAAATATGAGAAATCAGAATTTGGGGTTAGCTTTATGCGCTTCCCTGGCAGTCTGTGCGGGTAAGGGGTGCTGAGCGCTCCTGAGCGCTCCGGGCGGACGGCACCGTTCTCGGGAGCCCCGGGACAGCAGGAGCCCAGCGTGTGGGTGAGCAGCAGTGCTCCCCTCTCCCGGACAGGCAGCCCTGCCTGTCACCAGCCCTGCCAGCACATGCCTAGTGGCTTGGCTGGAATATTTATGAGGAGGCTCTTTGAATTTTCCCCTTCCGTATCATTTATCTTCCCGGCAGGAGCCGTGCTTTAATTTGCCACCAGGAGTTTTTCCTGCCTTTTTGTCTTTTTTCTTTTTTTTTGGGTGAGAGACTGCTGTGCTAATTCCCCTTCCCCTTTTCGGTTGGCAGGATAGTTCATAACAAAAGAACAAAATTGGTTTCTCGTGCAGGAGTTCAGTAAAGTAAAAAGAAATGACTTTTTTTTTGGCTATTTGTATTGATTCTGTGACTAAACAACGTTTTTTTTGTGTGCAAGAAATATTCCTGTTGACTTACCGGGAGTGAAAAACCAAAGGCTTTAAGCTTCAGTCACATTTATTTATGTGTTTATTTATTTGAGAGCGTACTTTCTGCAAAACTGGTCTCGGTGCCCACAGAGCAGAGCGCCACTGGGTCTGCAGCAGCCCTTCCCAGCCAGGTCTTTGGGAGAAGTCCCCATGATTTTAATGGTGGGTAAGATGAGCCAAGCCTAGGTGTCCTGTTTTCAGCATTCCATGGGAATATTTCGATGAAATGATCTGTTTTCTGGGAAAGATCAGCACATGTGGATGAAGTCTCATGTTCCTCGCCACCATTAGCGTGTTCAACGTGACACCTGCTCCCGGGACTCGAGCCTCGCAAGCCCTGTGTCAGTTTTGCTGTTCTGTAAATCCTCTCCTGATGCTCATGCAGGGTAGTTTTTGATAAAGCCATTGCGTCTGGGTCTGAATTCCTGCAAGGAGAAGCTTGAAAAATACTGTAGCTGTTTGAACCACTATAGTGCCCAAAGCTAAGCAAAGGCTTCGATGCTTCTTGAAATCAATGTATTTATGACTTGGTTACATTTTTGATAACCACTTATGTTGAGGACTATGTTTATTTCATTTAAAGAAAATGACTGATTAGGAAGGGTTCAATGTCACAGGTTTTCTCTCTCTCTCTTTTTCTTTTTTTTTCCTTACTAACTCTGTTTTCTCCTGCAACCACTTCTGTTTCCTTCATGTTATTTACAGCAGGGTCAAACAGCTGTTCTGCAGCTTTGGAAGCAAAACATTTCCTGAGCATCTGTCACTCCACGACCTGGGAGATCTGATGCAGAGGAGGGACCAGGCTTCGCCGTGCTGCCTTGCGATGCCCTTCCATGGCGTCGATGATGCGGGAAGTCTACTAATGCCCTTGTTTTCCATTTGTTCTCTGACAGATGATCCAGGAGAGCAAGTTGCTTATTGAAACAGCAGACATCACTCATGACAAGATTGTGCAGTGTCAGAAAGCAGGTAACCTGTCTGTGCCGTGCTGCTCTCCGTGGAAGGGAGAAATGGGCTGCGGCCTTCTCACAGCTTGCAGCCCCTTTGAGCTCTATTTGCTGCCAGTTGTCCCCTTACATGCACAGCAGGCAAAGCCCCTGAAGCCCGTGGTGCTACCTGCTTCCCCTGCCCTTCGCCTTGACTGACTTTCCCATGGAGGTTTATTTCAGAGCTTGGAAACTGGTGCCAAGATAATTGTCTTGCATCATACTTAAAGCTGTGTTGATGTGTGTTATAGATACAAGTTCCACAGGCCCAAGCCAAAGCACGTGTGCTCAAATAAGCCAGTTACGTGGTCCTGGGGCAGCCCTGGGATGGACTTGCACGCACTAGTGGAATGGGAAGAGGTTTGGGAAGTGGCCAGCCCAGGTCTCTGCAGCTAAATATATCAGTTTGTGCATGTCAGAAACCACGCAGAATAAATTCATGCAGTGTATTTATTTAGGGGCTGCATTGCTGATTTAGATCTGTTTTAATGGGTACGTTTGTATGGCTGCACTTTCTGTAACCCGCAGCGAGCCGCTCAGGTCAGGAATGCACACGCTGCTGCATGCAGGGCTGGTTTGTGGGCATCCTCTTGCGAGACCATAACAAGCACAAATGCTGCCGTTTTTAATAAGCATTTTCAGATTTGGCAAGCAACACAGGCCACAGCCATTTGCTTCTATTAAATGTAAATAATGAATGAAACCGATGCTTTGTAGTGAGCTCTTTAGTTCATCGTTTTAATTAGAGGAAATCTGAAAGCGGTTTCAGCAGTAGCGTTTAGCTGAGTTCCGATGTGGTGCAGGAGCGGGCTGGGACCTGGCCCAGCCCTCTGCACTGGGGTCTCTGGAGGCAGCCCTGGGGCTGGCTGCGATCCCCAGGTGTCGGGATTTGGAGCAGAGCCCGGCCGCGCGTGCCAGGAGTGTGCGCAGGGTTCCCAGCACCATGCAAGCCCCACCATGAAGATCGATTTCTCAAGTCTGTTCTCTTTTTTCCTTAGGAAAGAGACATTTATCTTAGTGCATTAGAGGAGGGATAACCCTGGAACAGCTTGGGCTTGACCTCAGCTTATTTGCCTGAGTGGCCCTAGCTGCTTGGGAGTGATCTGGTGCAGCTTTGGCCTTGGTAAAGCACAGCTGAAGGGAACCTAGGCAACCACCTCCTCACCCACTGCAGCCTCGCGCGAGTGTTTGCATACACTGGGCGAGCCTTCCAGGGCTGTTGGGCTAATCGGACTCATAAAGGTTTTTATTTGATCCCGGATTTCCAGGATTCCCGTTTCCAGCTAAAGATTTGCAGGCTTTTGCCACAGAACCCTGCAACAGCAAGCAGTGATTCCCGGGCTTTGCTGAGCAGCCGCGGGCCGTTCCCAGGGCGGGCGCGGGGCGCCGCGAGGGCTCTGGGGCTGCTCGCGGCTCACGCACGGCTCCGCTTCCCAGGGATGGAGTTCCATGAAGAGCTGCATAACCTCGGCGCGAAGGAAGGCTTGAAGGGCAGGAAGCTAAGCAAAGCCATCGAAAGTTTTGCCTGGAATATCACGGTGCTGAAGGTAAGCAGAGAAAATGCCATGGGTTAACTCTATAAAACTTTTGCTCTTTCGGCTCACCTGTTGGTACTGTCTTACTAACATTAAAGCAACGTTTTGTTTTAATTGGACCTATAAACGACTCCCTCTTATGGAGATTTGTCAGATCTTTCTAACCAAGCCCTCCAGTCGAAAGCTGCCCAGGGGAGCCTGCCCAGGCCTGAGGAAGGTCCTGCCGAGAGATGGGCTGGTGGTTTGTGTGCAGAGACCTGGCTTCGGCTGCCTGCTCTGCCCCCCGCGCCTCGCGTGGGGCCTGTCCAAGGTCATGAAGCCTCGGGTGGAAGTGACTTAAACCATACACATCTGGTGCCAGGTAGTTGCTTTTGGCTGGCTCTGGGCCTTCAGAGGAGCCCGCTGAACAGAGTCCGTTTGAAGGGGATTTGGTGTTTGCTGTTCCCCAGGACAGCAGCTGCTCGGAAGGCTGTCAGGAAAACCACGGCAGAGTGTAGCTGCTGACCAGGTGTCTGGGATGTGTTTCCAAAGCAGAGCTCCATTGAAAATCTGGGAGGAGGAGGGTGGAAATGCCCGTGCCAGGGGATCTGGGTAGGCCCTCTGCCCACAAGGCTCTAGCTGCCGCCCTGTGCTGGCGAGGCGCAGCTGGCCGCGTACCTGCCTCTGGCCCAGCGGCCCGGGGGTGGCCAAAGGCGCCAAGGGCAGAGCCTGGTGCTGCCCAGGCAGGCAGGAGGGCCAAGATCTGCGTTTGCTCGGCCCCGGGGCCAAGCCCTCAAGGGGTTGGCCCTCAGCTGGCACCCAGTTTCCAACCTTGTTTCCCACCCTGCTCTGCTGGATCCCGCTCTGCTCCGTGATTCCTACTCCCTGCTGCCCGTTCCCAAGCAAGCCAGCTGAGGAGAGCTGAATTCCTATGAGTTTCCTCATGAAATGCATGCGTAAACATAGAACTCGGCGGTGGACGTAGCTCCAGCCTAGCAAAACACATGAGCCGGAGAGCAGGTGGGGGAGCCGCGTGCGGGCTGAGGAGGGCACGGGGAGCCCGGGGAGCGCGGGGCGGCGATGGGCGTTAATACAAACAGCTTCAGCCTTGCAGGCAACATAAGTGCCTCGCGCTCGGAGCCCCTCTGCATGGGACTGCAGTTACTCTGAACTTCTAAATATTTAGCTGCTTGTCAGGCGAGAAGCTCAGTCCCCCGACGGTGACCTGTGACTACTGAAGGTACGAGAGGAGCCTCAGGGGAGCGTTTCCCATGGAATGTAATTGCTGCCCTGCACACGCTGTAGATTTTAACCGAGCGTTATCAACATTTAATCAAGGTCAGGGAATAACTGACATGTTTCATTATTAAGCCACAACTTCTTCTCGTTCTTCTACAGGGAAGGTAGGTTGAGTGTTCTTTAGAATGGTAGCAGTGCCTGTGGTGACTACCCCTGGTATAAATCCATGGGAAGCACCTTCTCGTTCTGACTTGAGCCCAGTTCAGCCTTGATGTTCGGCAGCATCTGTATGTCTGATATGAGATAGTTGGTTGTTATTTTTTAGCTCTTTTTTCCCTTAGAAAGCACTGAATGTCAGTGGTGCAGCCAATGACAACCCTGTTTGCTGGCTGCAGCCCGCCGGAGTCCTCCGCCTGTCCAGTTGGGCCGTGGAGCATCCCTACCAGTATATTCCACTAAATGGTGGTGGAAACAGTGGTGTAAGAATAGAAGATACAGCCTGTGACATCAGCTGCTTTAAAGTAAAAGAGGTGGGAGAGAGGGGAGCAAAGCAAGTGTGGGAGAGCACGCCCTTGTGCGCGCGGGTGCCGCCGCGTCGTGCGGCGACAGGCACCCTTGCCTGCAGCGTTGTGTGCGGTGCCC
Source organism: Tinamus guttatus (assembly GCF_059628265.1). Lineage (NCBI taxonomy): Eukaryota > Metazoa > Chordata > Aves > Tinamiformes > Tinamidae > Tinamus > Tinamus guttatus. The sequence continues at coordinate 1,007,232 of NW_028289126.1, read as the reverse complement.
ACGAGCAGTAGCAGGTACTGCTTGGTGCTCCTGCTGTCGGGTGATTAATAGCCTTTTCCTAGGCTCGCGAAGCAAAGGCATATTTAATAAATGTATTTATTTATAAATATTCATTGAAATAGGTAAGCTTCGAATACAGAGAGAGCCTGTAATGAAAAATTGCTCCTGACAAAACCATTAAATAGTTATAGAGCTGAAGATTAAAGTGTATTTTATAAAAATTATAGCTGGGGGCATTCATGTTTTAAAATGCTCAGGGGTGCTTCTGTGAGGTGCTTAATGGAAATGAATCAAAATAATATGTTATATTTTTCCTTTTTAATATAAACTTAATTGCATATTAATAATACCCAGGAGAAGGCCAAAGTATTTGCTAGAACATAAAAATGTTAGTGAAAGCAGGGGCTTTATAACTGACAGTTATAGCGGCGGCTTATAGTGGCAATCTAACAAGTTAATGACATTGAGGCATATTATTAAAATGTCACATCATCTAATTTGGCACCACGGCAGAGAATAATGTCAGGCATCCGGTCAGCAATATGCAAGTGCACAAAGTAAACACAGCGGACAGAAGAGTCACATTCTCGTGTTCATCTTGCTTTCACACTTGGCCCCTTTCACCACAGCTTTTTTGACTGTTTCCAGTTTGGTATTTGTTTGAGTGCCTGTAAAATGCAAAGAGAGGAGAGGTTGTTGCATGTAAAATCTCCTGAGGATGCCTGTGGCCAGGAGCGGTGTTGGGCCTTGCTGCTCCTTGAGGAGTCACTCCTTGGGAGGGCCTGACCCTCTTCTGCTCTCCTCCTTGAGAAGGAAAGAGACCCAAATGTCTGAATCCGTTCTCTGCACTAAAATGTATTTATGCTTTTTTTTAATATTGTGCTGCTGCTCATGATAAGATTTCATTGCTGCTGCCAAAGAGTGTTTTTTCTCACCGTAGTTCCCAGCATCAGGGCACGCTGCTCCTTTTTGCACGCAGGACATCAAGTGGTTAAATTTCCAGGGATCGCTTCATCACCTGTCCATCAGTGCATCCACTAATTACCCTGCACTTAAATTAATGCTGATTAGATGTGTGCAGAGGGAAGTTGCTGAATGCAGAAGGCATGCAATTATTAAACCGCTAATGCGATTCCCTCTTGGAGGGAGTAATTAACACTGCTGTCTCTTCAGCCGGGCACGCAGACGGGCGAGCTGCGGCCTTCCTCGCTGGGCTTCGTTTGGCTTCCACTGCTGCCACGCGAGTGTCTCCGCAGGTATCGAGGGAGCAGAGGAGGAAGCTCCTATGATGTGGGTGTGATTGATACTATCTCTGGGAGAAGCGTTTTCCTGCGATGAAACTGTGCACAAAAGACAGTTCTGGAGGAGGACGACCACAAATGGAGCTGTTCCTTCATCACAGTCATTTGTGGCAGTGGGGCAGTCGCTCTCCCATTGCTGGGGAGACCTGCAGCACCCAGAGCTCTTCCTTGGGTGGCAGAGTCCCAGGTGCACCTCCTGCCAAAAGGAGGCTGTTTGGAGAGGTAAAACCAGGTTTCTGACAGATGCTGGCAGGCAGGCAGCCTGTGCTTGCCTGGTGTCACTTAAACTGAACTGAAGTTAGCATTGTCACAAGGCGTAATTTTTCTTTAGGGAGAAAAGCAGAATTTCTGACCAATGATTACTAAACAATTCAAAAATATCCCTGTGAGCAATGGTATGGCACACAGAAATGCTGCCCATCCTGGTGAAAACTAGCTCCATTGGTGGCCTTAATTTAAGGATTGTAATAATAAGCTCTGATGGGAGCGTTCTTGAAGGATGCTTTGCAGTACCGTGAGATGATCTTGCAGGTAGGATTTACTGGCGTGTCCTCACATCAGCCCTCTTCCCTGCTGTTAGGCAGGGGCCGTGGCTTTGCTGCTTGGCCTGCTGCAGAGTGGGCAGCAGAGCAACCTGGCATTAGCAGGATCGTTTTATGCAGTGCAGTGCAACTAGCAATATGTGCTGCTCCGTGTCAGGTAGTTACTGCCAAAGGATTTTCAGGGCACTTTACAGTATGTAGCTCTTAAATAAGAGCATGGTGAATTTGTGATGACCTGTAATGCCACCGTGCTGCATCATGCCGCTTGTTTCTGTCCTTACGTGTGACTATTGGGCTGTTTTTCCCTCCTGAAAGTATCCTCCTATCTTCCATCCCTCCTTTTGCAGCATAGCTCTGTGAACCTAAGTACTTCGATGCTCAGTCTCCGAAACTGAAAAATAGATGAAAAATAAATTATGGTGGCTTAGCAACAAATTCTTGTGATTTGCTGTCGCCTTGTGACAGTGGCTGGATAGTCCAGCAAGAGCAGTTTGTGCAGCTTGCAGAACTTGTGTTTGCATTTAAATGCTGACCCCGTAGGTGATCCATGTCTGTCTGTCTGCAGATCTCCCTAGAAAATCTATTTTGCATGTTGTTACCTAGAACATCTTTTTCCTAGAGGAAATGCCTTTTCACAGAGTAAAATGCCTTTTCTTCTTGCTAGCCCCCGTGTTTTTTGCCTTTCATTTGCTGATGCATTCAGGTGGTTGCTTCTGGCTCTCGAAGCTTGCTCTGTGTTGTGACTTGGCTCCTTTGGGGGTGGCTGGTGCTTTACTCTGAGGCTGGCTCTGCTGCAGCTGAGTGCGGGGGCTACCCGCTTTTTGGGGTGACAGATACCAGAAATGTATGAGGAAATGCAGAGCTGTTCTGGAGATTCACCTGGTTCAGGCTGATCGCAAGTGTTAGAGAAGTGAAAGATATTTGTCTTCAATGAGACCTTGTCTTAGCCCCTTTTTCTGGCGTTTCATTACAGTACGCCAATACCTCCCCAGCTCTCGAATGCCCTGTAAGCTGTGTGACCATAAAGTGATTAAGAGAGTTCAGGGGAGGATGGGGGAATGCAGAGAGCTGCTTCTCTGAGTGAACAACTAGGTGATCACCTGTGAAGAAGTTATTCAAAAGACTGAGCAGATACAAGGAGGAGATTGCAAACTCCTCGAGGGAGCAAATCTTTGGGGGAAAAGGAGCTATTTTTGCACGTACGTGTGCCTGGCAAGAGGCAAGTTTGCAAAGTGTAATGGTTAGACAAACCCCCAATAAAGGCTGAGCGGGATACCGTGGGCAGCTGGTCCCCGCTGCCGGAGGATTTGGCGGTGTGGAAAGGGGGTCAGTGTCCTCTCCCGTGCCTCAGGGAAGGCGGCGATGGTGCACGTGGGAGTTCAGCAGCTCCCGTCCCCTTCCCTGGCACGGGGCCCTTTCCGTCTCGCCGTGGATCGCGGAGCTGCCGTGCTCGGCGCCGCCGTTATCCAGTGGCACCCGCACGATGTGGAAGTCGGGATCTTTCTTTGTTGCAGCTCTGACACAACCTCAATTCAGATGAGTTCAAAGGGCTGTAGCGAAAGCGTAAGTTTCAGCAGAACATCACACTTTTTATCCTGTTTTTTTTTTTTTTTTTTTTTTGCTTTTATCCATCAGTAGCTGCATTAACATGGAAGGCAGGTGCCCTGCTGCCTCTCTGCCCCCTGGGGAGCGGCGTGCCGTGGCAGGGCGCGCGGGGACGGAGCGTTCCCGGGCTCCCGGCCTGCAGCCAGCGAGCCCCTTCCCAAACAGTGGGCGCCCCGGGCCCTCGCGCGGGTTGTCGCACCAGCTCCAAGGAGCTCCCTTCTCTCCAGGGCTATGGGCTAAGCAGTGCGGCATTTTCCATGTATGGAGATGACCACGGATGTGTTTTCCTTTGTGCTTGTTGGTGAGATTTGTCTGTATCAACTCAGGGCCCGTCTGTTGTTGAGAAAACTTCAGTTATCTCTCTGCACAACCTGGAGGATTGCTAATGTGCCTTAAATAATACATGAGAAGAGAGACTCAGTTGCAGCAGCATTTATTATTGAAAAGGCACGATACATTTTTAAATGCTTCCAGTTATGTTTTAACCTCCACTCTTTAGGAAATGCGCTTTATGACTGAGTTGTTTCTGCCGTGCCCACCTTGTGCCCGTCCGACGCTGGCTGTTGCTTCCCCGGCGCGCACGGCGCTGGGGCTGGCCGTGCCTGCCGGGCTGTTTCGGGTGCCTCGTGTTTCAAGTTGTTCCGTGTCACTGTGAATCAGCATCCCTTGTCTCTCCATGCAGAGCCGGGGAGCTGTGATTGCTCCAGAGCGAAGGAGATGCAGGCAGGGAACATGCCCTCAGCTTTCCTCTCAGACGGGCGCTTAGCGGTGTCACTTCAGTGCCCTGCCTGAGGCTGGATTCGCTGCAGGGGGGATTTTTACACCGAGTATCGTGTTCCTCCGCTGCTAAGACAGCTGCATGTGCCAACCCCAGCGCCCGCATCCCGCGGGGAGCGCTCCTGCTCGCGGCCGCAGCGCGTGGCGCCGGGAGCAGGCGTCGGAGACGGGCCGTGCGCGGAGGGCAGCCGGTGGGAGTGCCGCACACCCCTGCCACGTGGAGGCTGTATCTGAACACACACCTCGGGGTCTGTCAAGAGAGTTTACCGCCCGTCTCTGAAGAACGACCTCTGTGGTATATCTTGGGCTCGTCACAGCTGTCAGCAGCTCGGGTACTGTCTGCGGGTGCTCACAAGCGCTGTCAAGTTGGCTGCCCCTGTTGTCGTGCAAGTCCTGTGCCAACGTCTATAAAACCAATGTCTCTGAGGGAGAAACCGGTGTCTAAGTGAAGCTAATCCCATGCGGGAAGGAGCCCCCCGGCCATCAGCCAAACTTCCCTTCCTGCCTCCTTATATAAAAACGAGAAACGTTCATCCACACTGCTAACACGTTCTGAGGTCTGTGCTTGAAGAAATAAAGTCCTCTTTAGTTTAGTGGCAATATTGGTTTTTTTTTATGGTCTGGAGTCACCAGCTATAGCAGTCTGCTGAGTAAAGACTTCCGTGTTAGCATATATGGTTATTGGCAGTATGGATCTCCAGGGAGGGCTTGGACAGTGAACTGAAAGCCATGAACTACGTGGAACAAAGGGATTCCTTCCCTCTCCTTAGCAATGAGAGTAATGGAGAGAAAGTAAGCTGGGTCGGGTGCAGTGAAAAGCACCTGAAAAATGCATGTATTTCTGTGGACTCCTTTGGGGCAGCATGGGGATCCCTTCACATCATTACGAATCCAGAAAAGTGCCTCTGACTGACCATGCAAGAGAGAGATCACTAAGGAGTCCTTACAAAGCTGTTTCAAAAGAGGAGATTCCCTGAATTTTGCAGTCTTCTATCAAAAGGGAACTGGAAGTTGGGTTCAGATCCCTAACTTCAGGCGCCTGAACTTTGTCTTGGTTCTGACTTCTGCAGGCTGTTTTAAAGGATAACACAGGGACGCAGGTATCTTCAAAGAGCATTCCCAAAGCTAGCTGCCCTCAACGTGCCCTGGATGCCCGTGTCGCCTTCGTTTACTAGATACAGACCCGGCACTCCTGTTGGGAACCTGCAAGATGTGCAGGGCAGTATTCAACTGAGGTCCATCATCTGAGGCCATTGATCATACGCTTTGCTTTTTGAGACAGGAGATGCTTGAGGCCGTGCCCCGGCGCCGTGGGTCTGTGTTCTTTGGGCTGGGTTTGCACTCTCCCATGGGGAGGAAGGCGGGTGCACGGCCCTGGGCCCCGCTGGGCAGCTGCAGGTAGGTGGTGGCTTCGTTCAAAGGCTCCAAGCAGCATCAGGAGAGGGATCCTCCACTTCCAAAGGTGCTTCTGCTCTAGGTGATACATGATTCCCGCAGTATAGTCTCCTCTCCAAGCCCCACAGGTTGAGAGATGTGGAGACTCTACTAGGGTCCTCTGTACCATGTTTAAAAGCAGAGCTGAATTTTGCTAACAAGCTTCTTTTTTCTGTGGCATGGCATCACAGCCAGTTGGAAATTCTGCTTGGTCATTTTTCTGTCTGGGAGGAATTAATATGTAAATGAAGAGTATGGTGCCCCTCCTTGGCTGTTCTTCTTTGTGCTTGGTTTGCTTTGTCTTTCCCTTTTTATGTTTCATGGAAAGCTCCCACACTCGGTCACACTTATTTGTGACCCTTCCGCGTCCTCTTCCCTCACAGTGGCCTCGTTTCAGTAGCTCTCTGTCTCCTGGGTCAGCTCGCTGCTTATAGAAATACCCCTCTGCGTTTTCGTGCTTCATCTCACACCTGCAAGGTGTGATTCTCCCAAGGTAAATGCGGCTGCTGGTGCACAGGTCTCTCCAGCTCTGCACCACTCACTGACTTGAATTGCGCAGCCCTGTGCGTTGCTGCTGGGAGCGCCTGTGATGGGAGGGAAAAAAAAAAACAAAAAAAGGAACAAACCAGATCCCAGGAGGTCCCAGTTTCTGATGCGCTTGGTAGGTGTTTCGCTGTCAACGTTTGCATTGTGGACGCGGCGTGTCCCGCTCGGAGCGCTGCCGCGGGCAGGGGCAGCCAAGGAGGGCTGGCTCACCCCAGCCAGTCCCTTGGCTCGTGGCTGGCCTTGCCCGGGGGTTTCTGCGACCTGCAAGGTGTATCTTTTCCTGCAATTGGTCCTTCTGCTCAGAAAAAAATGAAATGCAATGAAAATGCCCTTTCTGCCTCATTTTCATCCTTTTTTTTTTTTTTTTTGTCTTTCCTGCTGCTCTCTGGCCTTTCCTGGAGTTACCAGCTGGTGCTGATGTAGTGGGAGAATGGGGTTCTGAGACTGGAAAAGTCTGAGACTGACAAATGCTTGGCCATACGGTTTTGATTTCCATTCCATGGCCATGCACTGAAAATAAATAACGGCACAATTTCTCCAGCAATATGGGCTCGTCTTTGTATTGACTCATGCACTCCTGGGCTTCCAACCCACCCTTTGATCTCAGACCTATCACTGGAAACGAGGCAGCCTCCTGGCACGAGGGGCTGACAGTGAGAGCCCATCTCTTTGTGCCTTTGCTGCAGACTGGCTGCTGGCTGCAGTGCCGCTGAGACGCACCGAGAGCTGAACTGCTCGGCCCGTTGCTAGCGCTGAATTAATGCCATTATTTCTGACGGTGGATTCCTGCTGCAGCACAGTTATGGGCGAGCAGTGTCCACTTTCATTGCTCTTGACAGCCTGATATAAGGTAATTTAATCTGAATACCCAGATGAGAGAGAAACAAGAGGCGTTTTAAAAAATGAAAGCAAAAGCCCACTTTTTTTTTATGAGAAAAATGCCAGTTTGAGGGAGTAGATTAGTAGCTGTGTAGTGCCATTGATTTGTGAGAGCCCATGGATTTCAGCAGAGCTCTGTTTATAGATCAGTAGGGAATGCTACAGGATGATTGCTTTTTCCACTTAGTTACTCGAGGAAATGCTTGATCTTGATTCCTTCTCAAACGCTGGTCTAGGGCCAGGAGGGCCGGGGAGGGCACTTGGCTGCTCCGCGGAGAGCCGGCCGCACGTGCCTTTCGCCTTGATTTTAATGAAATAAAATCCTACGAGGGAATTGCAGATACGCACCGTCCCTCAAGGTTGCCATGGCTGCGCAGGGAGCGAAATGCTCTCACTGGGAAGGCCAGCAGCCAGAATCTGTTTCCCTAAGGTTTGCTCTTTTGCTAATTGCCTGGTTTTCTTTGAGGTTCTGCTTATATCACAGAGCTGTTTGGCCGATTTCCGCTTCTCAGCCCGCCTTCAAAGTCTGTTTTTGTCTGCGTCGTGCAGAAGAAGATATTAATGGGGGTGTTGAGCCTTGCCTAGGGTAATGTCAGGATCCAGCAATGTCATTGCACCTCCCCAACAGCTGGAAAAGGAGGCAAAGATTGCTGTGGGTAATTCAAAGGGTGCTGCAGCAGCGTGGAGGCTGCGCACTGGACTCCTCTGTGCTCTGGGATGGCTGCTTATCTGTACAAGGAACAGTCACTAACCTCTCAAATTAGCCAAACCAATTCTGAATGCGTTAGGAGATCTGTTTAATCACTGTCTCAAATCCAGACATTTAGAGTAGGACCTTAATTGCAGGAAACGAGGCAGCCTCCTGGCACGAGGGGTTGACAGTATATTAATTTGCTTGTGGCCATGGTCAGGCATTAGACCAGAGCTGTGATCGAGATCTAGATTTAATCAGTGTTGCAAGTTGGGATCAATTTATTGATCTTTAAGGGACCTCTGGAGATCATGTGATCCCACTGCCCTGCTCAAGCAGGATCCTCTGGAGCAGGTTGTCCAGGAGTGTGTCCCAAGGAGTTTTGAGCTTCTTCAAGGATGGACACTTCACAACCCCTCTGGACAACATATCCTGGTGTTCAAAATCCATGCTTTTATTTATTCTATTATTTATTTATTGTTTTACTTTATTTTTATGACATCACCTGTTCCCTTTGCTGTGGTAGCTGAACACCTCCTGTAATTGCAGAAGTCTATCCCAAATCCTCTGGAAAGTGCTTGATTAATACACTGGAACCTGCTGAGCATGGGATCAAACTGGGGCCGGAAAGGGCTCTGCAGAGGGGCAAGTATCCAGATTCCTGCTTTTTTAAACAGCCTTTTATTCCTGTGTCCTTTCTTTGTTTCTTCTGCTGGGAAGTGAATTTTTCTTATAGGGCTACTTGGCAAGTAGATTTTGCCCCTCTTTCTCCTGTGGAGCAACTAATTTTCCCACTCCCATGTTTTTACTGTGCATTAAGGGATTATACACTTTTTGTACAATTTCTGCAGTAAATTTTTGCACTAACCTGAGTTATGGTCTTCATCATGGAAAATAAAGTAAAATCTCTTGACAAATGATATGCAGTAATAATGAAAAGGATTTTCTAAAGTCTGCGTTCATAAATAGTCTGTTTTGACCGCTGTTCTGAAACTGGTATACATAATAATCAAAGTCATATCAAAGCTTTGCCACGTTTACATTTGAAGAAGGCATGGAAAAGTATCTGCTTTTTGTGATAAATTTAACATAGCGGTTGCATTATTTTATTAACTATTCCCTCCTGAGGATTACATTCTCAAAGCAATGCGTGACCATTTAATTGTGTGCCTCCCCTATTAATATTAAACAGAATTAAATTCCCACTGCCACGCTTTGAAAAGGCACCCCTTGCTGTAAGTGCAGCCTCCACAGAGATTAGTGGAATAGCACAACGGGTCCCCGGCATTTTGCTTTTCAGAGTCGCTCAGCACTGATGACCCTGTGCGGCACTTTTACCAGTGCCTCATCCGAAATGTCGACGTTTGGTAATGTGAAGAGACGCGGCGCTTACGGTGGTTTTATTTGGTTGTGTCTGACATTTTCAGCCAGCCACTCATGGGTTTGTGAGTGATGATATTTCTGTGTTTTAAATAACGTAAAAGCTTATTTCCCTGAGAAAAAGTTAAGTGTGTATATATATACATATATACGCACACATATTCATGGATATATAATATCATTATATATGGGATTTCCCCCTGCACTGGTGGTGAAGGGAGGCTTTTGTGCTGGGCGATCCCCTTGCCTTCCAGGGCAGAGCTGTGGGCTTCAACGATCCCGTCCATCCCATGTTGTAACGCGGATGGAGCCTGCTGCCCGGGCTGGGGCTTTGGAGCTCTGCTCGAGACGGCCCGAGGAGCTGCTCAGGAAAAGCAAAGGATCGTTAAATAAACCGTGAGGGTTATTTCTGGGAAAACACAGGGGTGGAAATAGTAATTAGTAATACACATACATATACCAATATATTTATGGAAAAAAATATATATGCACCATCTATTAAAAAGTGTAGTGGACCCTGTCACAAAATGGTCCCGCTTACCTAAATCGCCTCTTCCTGTCATTTCTCCTCAGGGTTTGGGTTGTTGGATATAATCAGCTGTGGACTTGACTCAGAAGTTCTGGTTTGATTTTGCAAAAATTCGAAATATAAAACAACATACAGAGTTCTTCCCATCTGTGACCACTGCCAGTGTATGTCTAGAATTATTCTTATCCTTCTTAAAGACTTCCTGGAATGTCACTGAAAGGGAGCAATATTTAAAGCCATGTCAAATGTTTCCTGTGTTCTAAGTACTATTAGCCAAGGTAAAGGCTTAGCTTATAATCTTACCCTTTCTTGACAGTCTGTTTTATTTGTACAGTATTATGCAGAAGTTACATGGTTAGTAATAGTCAGGTATCTGGAATCTAACATTAAATGTTCCCTAATTCTTAATTAAGATATATCCCTTGATCAGTTTTTGAAGTGCATCACTTGTGTAATCTCTTGGCTCAGTTTAGTGTCCTGCCAGATGCTGGGTTTGATCTTTTTCAGTAGTGTTCGTTTTCAGGAGGGCTGGCGACACCCGTAGCAGAAGGAAGGCGGATGCGGAACGGGCCGGTGCAGCTGGCGCGGGTCTGAAGGAGAGGTGCTTGGTGTGTCAGAGCAAGGGCCCTGTGCTCTGCGCGCCCGTTTGCACCACGGTGCTGTGTGGAGGCTGCTTTGGTGGAATAATACTTCTGAAATTTACTCCAGATCTATCCAGTATTCAGTTTGCTTAGGCGTTGACACAATTTTGGTGACATTTTTCTAAAGTGGCTTACGTTCACAGCCAGTTTTTCAAAGCAAACAGATGGCTTTTCAAACAGAGCATGCCCACAGATATTTTTTATGGTGTCTCTAGAATTATGACAGTTCTGTCACTGGGGGTTGGTTTGTCATTAGTTTTCTTGTGACAGATGATTCAAAGTCATTTTTGCTCCTTCAGCTTGGTCAAATGAACCAGCTGTTTAAAAATTTTTAAAAAAATAGAAAGAAGCTAAGACATAGATTAATTGATCTGCACATGAATGAAATTACGCTCTGTTTTGATAAGCCCATTTCCATTTTTAGCAACACTGTGAGATATGAATGCCTCCAGACTCCTGGAAGGATGCTGAGGAAGTGCGGTTGTGCTCTTGGAAGCAGAAGACGCATCACGCGTTGCTGCAGACTGAACCTGCTCCTCTAATCTGTTTGACTTGCCTCGTTATTTAAATGTGAAATTAGAATATGCATGAGGCAGTGAGCTGATGGCTCAGTACTGCCACCCTGGGTGTGAAGTACCATGGCTTCCTGGGTGCTTGTCTTGGCAGGGCAGACTTAGCCTTTCATCCTCCAGTGAAGGGTGTCGAATCCCAAGCAGTTTTCCTTAAATGAGTCTCATGGAGAGACCTCAACCAAAGACTCGGTTTATGGGCCTCCCTTGAGAGATTCCCGTGCTTCACACGCACCCAAGAAGAAGAAACAAGGAAGGCAACATAGACTCAGCTGAGGCTCTTCTCGTGTCTGCCACGGAGCAGTATCCATGCTGTGCTGCTCCTGCATGGCAGGGAATACCCCCCTTCCATGCACGGCTCAGGAGCAGGATGTGGTTCCACACAATGAGTCTAAACGAAGGCAAACCGGGCCAAGCCAAGGGGAAACTGAGTGCTTCTGGGTACTCGGCTTTCATCCTCATGGTCAGCAGCCCTGTGTCACCTCTATTGCAATATCTCTCCCAGGTTTTGGGCTTTGGCATTCCTGGTGCTCGAGGAACACCTATCTTGAGTTACTTGTTGGGCTAAGGGGACTTTTCCGTTCTTGAGCATGATTACCTAGTGCCGATTTGTGCCTCAGAAGTCACAGGTATGATGCGTGAGTACACTGATCTTTGTCTGCTGGCTGATGCAGCCTTCGATGTCTCCAGTCCCGTGCAGGCGAGACAAAAATAAACAGTCCAGCGTGCTGAAAAATCTGCCCCTTTCCTGGTAACGTGGCTGTGTCGTTAATGATGCTGCTTTTCCACCTTGTCAGCTGTGCTGCGGTACGCCGTCCCTGCCGCTCCGGTACCCGCACACGGGATTGCCGAGCGGAGACGGAGCTCTTGGACCCAGCCTGTTGCCTTTAACCATAAACTCAACCTTTGTCCTGAAAGCAAAATCAGAGCTATGTGAAAAATGTGCTGCATAAAATTTATTCTTGTTTTGTTTTCCTAAGCCATGTCTGCTCACTGGATTCCAAGCTATTTGTCTGTGTATTCCCATAACTGTCATGCTGTTGAGATACAAATCTCTTCGAAAGTGCTTCATACCAAATTGCACAGCTCCACGCTGACTCCCAGCGCTTTTTGTTATTCCAGCATTAGCTCGCATTCCTCGCATCTGTGGTGATTTACATTGTTCAGCAGGGACAAACTCATGTCATCGGGAGATGATGCAGTCGCATTTGCGGGCGCGGATGCTGCCTCTGGCTGCCGCTGTTCCCCGCGTGGTGTTTACCAGCGCCGAGGGATTTGCAAGCTCCCATTGTTTCTTCAGTGAAAATATTGTTTGCAGGGACTCAAATGCTGCTGTGCGCTAAATCTGGTGCCAGGCACTGGCAAAAAGGGAGTTGTGGTCATCGATGTGGGATAAATCCTTCCTCTTGTTCTGGGGGAATGGCAGAGCCAAGAGACGCTCCCGTTTCTGGAAGGTGCCGTGCTGCCTCTGCCAATGTGGCTGGTTTGCTCTGTGAAGGGCAGGAGAGCCCGTGATCCATCAGCCTTCCCGTGTGCCGAGGGTCTCGCCGTAACATCTGGGACCTCCTCCGAGACTTTGTAGAGCACCGGTGCTAGGGGGAGGTCGAGGCAGCTGCATGGATGCTCATGTGGCATTTTCAGTCGGCGTAGGTGTTCCTTCTGCATTCGTGTATAAACAGCTGTGTGCAGTGCTGTACTCGAAGCAGTGCTTAGGTGACACAAGGGGAAGAGCAGCTCAAGTTCTTAGCGTCGCTGAATTTTAATAATGAGAAACATCTCTGTCTTTTATTTTCTTGTCACAGAGTCTTCTGTCTTTATGGAATATTGATCTTGCGAACGCTATAAATATTCCTTTTTGCATTTCTGAATATTTTGTAAGTAGTTTTCCTGCTAGTTACAGATGGGGCTAGTTACAACCCCTAACTCTCTGCTCCTGTTCCCAGGGACAAGGGGACCTCCTGAAGAACGCCAAGAACGAGGCTCTGGAGAACATGAGGCAGATCCAGCTGGCGTGCTCGTCGTGCGGCCTCAGCCGAGCCGGGGGCGCGCACGCGGATGCCAAGGCCAAGCGCGGCCTGGAGGCCATACAGGAGAAGGACACAGGAGACGAGAACGGGAGGCTGTGAGAGAAGGAAGAGCTGCCACGTTTGTCAGAGATTTCAGTAACTCTAAACTATTTTTTTAAAGCATTTAAAAATTCACACAGGAATGCCCTCTGCAGGGTGTTGATAGTATTAAAGTTCTCACAATGTCAGTATTTTAATGCAGTTAATTTATCTAAGTTCAACCCTCTGATAGTGAGATTTCTAACGAAGCCAAGCCGTCTGAATGCGAGTGCGTTTGTGTACGCACATGCAAACCCTGTAGACACCCTTTTGTGCATTACATTAGCCACTTGCTAATTTATTCTTTGGCCATCTTTGAGGAGACCCGTTTCTTCTGAAGATCAAAACAAATAGAGAGTACTTGTACCAGTTTTGTGCTTTTTTATTATTCTTTAGCTTTTATCATTTAACCTGTAGATTACATTACTGTTACGCCGTTTTAAACAAACACAATCCAACCAAAATGTCACCAGTGGCTCTTTTTGTGAGGGCAAAACCAGTGTATGGAAGCTGCAGATGCTGAACATGATTTTTAATGAACAATTAAAACTGAGATACTAAGTGGTCAGAATTTTTGGATAGATTGTGATTAGATTTCAGATATACATTTCACTGAATTTTAGCAATCTCCACTTTGGAATACATCCAGATAATCTGTATGAGAATTAGCTACTTTATTTCATTCCAGAAAATCATTGCTACATTTTAGATCTGCAGGACAGCTACCGTCTTTGCTGATACGCGTTTACCTTGTGTCGTGACGAGCATAGCTAGTCAGCCCCTTTGTAAGGGTGAGAGCTGTGAATACTCCTCAGTGGCCGTCGCCCCAGAAGGTGACCTGCAGCGCCCGGCGGGACAGGTATTTTTGAGGGAAGGTTCTATGGATTTCACAAGCTGTGGGCTTTGGAAGGCGGCTGAGAGGTCGGATCTTGCTTTCGTTGCATGGATTCATGATCCTTTTGGAGGGGCAGAGTCATCAGGGTCTGGTTGCCTCTGCTTTCAGCAGTGAACTGCGCTGGGCTAGAAACTCAGCAAGGCTGCCGAACTGCTAAAGATGTAGTGCAGAGAAATAGCCTGGCAAAAAACCCACAAAACAGGGTACCATCATTTTTGTTCATCAGTTATAAATGTTTTGACACACATCAAATGTTTAGGGCAATTTCAAGAATTGGATGCCTTTTTTTTGTGCTGCTGTAGAAAGGAGACCAAGAATGTCTCAAAGCAAGATGTCCTTGACCATCGCAGTGTGGCTCACAATGCTCATTTCAATCTGAAGTACTGTGTTCACGTGTAGTGTTTGTGTTACTTTTAACAGGACTAAGTGTTTTATGTTTATAAAAAGACTATATTTATTTAAAGCATTGCTTTTATTTTGAAAAGCTACTTTTTAAATTAATTTGATTAACAAATATGCTAATTTTCTGAACTTAACAAAAAGTAATTGCTGAAAGTTTGACCATTGAAGAATCTTATATAGCTACTGTGTTATTTTTGACTTCTTAATAACACTATTATGTTCATGTTGCACATTACTGAGAGAGTAAAGCTATGAAACAACTTTGACCCTTGTTTTCAAAGTGATTTAACCCAGATTTAACCAGTGAGACTCGGGCAAAAGTGTGTTAGAGCTTGGATAAGTTGCTTGCAAGAAGGTCCCGCTCTAAAAGGAACTGTATTATTGAAAAGGTCAGATGCCTTAAATGTTATTTCAGTAAACTTGCCATACTTGTTCAGATCCAGTCTTGTTTCTCTCTGTGTGTATTTGTTCTTTGTCGAGGTAGGGGAGCGGTGTCCTTCACGTTTCACACGATGTTATGAGGGTGCACGGTCGCACTTGGTCCTCGAGGTTACCTTTATTTCATCGTGGGGTGAGTTTACATGAAAACAGTGCTTAGAGTGGATGAGGAGGAGAATTGTGCCTCTCGTGGTTCCATTTAAACATACAAATGGCTGGAGTTTTCTCACTTTAAAAGGCTCTCCTTGCGTCTGCACAGAAGCTGCTGGCCTGAGCGCCTTTCAGCTTTTCTCCCTTCTCTGATGCTTCAAACGAAAGGGCAGATCTTCCTGGAGAGAAGGACTTCCCGCGTGTGCCCCGGCTGCGTGCAGCTGCCGCCCCGTGCCCTGCACGCCTGTGCGGAGCGAGGCCGTGGCCAGGCGTCCTGTCCCGTGCGGGCACGCGCCCTTCGTGCCGTGCTTGGTACCACGCCGTGTGCTGTGCCATGGCCACGGTGCATCTATCTCTGTGCAGACACGCAGGGAGCAGAAATCCGTGTGCCTGTGGGAGAACCCGGCGCAGCCAGAGCAGCTTCCAGCCGCTTTCCTGCGCCGAGAGGGGACCTGCGACCTGTGTGCGCCCCCGCTTCGCCCATTCCCCTTTCGGAGTCGCTGGGGCGGTTGCGGAAGCAGCAGTCAGTGCAATAAAATAAAACGAATCATTTCTCCCTTCCGAGACGCGTGCGAGGAGGCGCGCGGCCTCACGCCGGCGAGGATGCCGTGCATGCGTCTAACCCCACCAAATGGCACCTCGGCTCGGGGTGGCGGAGGGGCAGCTGTCCCCAGCGTGTCTGGGTGCTGCAGACGTCCCAGACAGGACGAGGCCGAGCCCCCGGCAGTGCCCTCGCGCGAGGGACCTCTGCCTGTATAGGCACCTGGTCCCAGGGGAGGAGAGGGGAGGCAAAGGCTGTGCTCGTGCATCCTAAATACACAAAGGGATTTGGCTATGAGGCATGGGAAACATAGCTGAACTAGCCTAGCTGTCTGCAGAGGTAACTATCCTTAAATCAGTAGGGATATTTTTTTTTACCAGATTTCATATACTGGCTTGACCAGGGTGGCTGACCTCTTCCTCCTCGCTCTCCTAAACTCAGCATGAATTAAAGCACCATGTTGTTCTTTTGGTCTGTTTCCTTCTTCCATATCATTTTTCATTAATTTTATTCCCTGTTTTTAAAGGGATATTGCAGCCTCCCATTGTGAACACATATGAGAGTTTTGCATGTTCCTCCTTCTGAGATTCATCTTCCAAAATAGATTTTTATCAGATAATTGCATGCACAGCGAGAGCTTTCCTGTATAATCCATCTCTTCCGTCTGTCTTTGCAAAATGAAACATTAGGTCATAGCCTCCTTGGACTCCTTCCCATTCCTGTAGCAATAGACAACGGTGTCGCCCAGGGGACTAACTCATGAAGGTTTATGAAGGAGAAAGATTAAAGGGTCAAAGGAGCAATCTCTTCTCACCTCCCCTCTGCTTGCTGCAGGGCTGAGTGTGGTGGTCCCATCTCTTGTTGCTGCGGGAGCAGATGATGCTCAGTGAATCTGAGATACTCTCCTTGTAAAGTGAGGTGCTTAGTAGGAGAAAGGAGATGGGAAAACATCTGGTCCTAGTGTTCCTGGGAAGCAAGGAAGATTTAATGGTTTCAGGCAGAGGGTTTCGCTCCAGAAATACTATTTTGAGTCTCTTGGGATACATGGGAAGTGGACATGACGGGCAGGAATGGTATTTTAGGAACAGTTATTTAAGGAATGATTTTGGTTTTTGTCTTACATTCATCTGTAGCTGTTTATAGTTTTCTGTTGGGGAGCAGTCTGCCTTAGCAAGGTGGGTGTCTGAGTGCCAGGGAAAAAAGGCCTGTTAGATGCGTGCTAGGGAAATTGGGGAGCTTAAGTGTGGTTTTAGCCAGGGTAAGCACAGGGAAAAAAAAAAAAAACAAAATCCCTGTGAGCCTTCCCTATGGCTCCCTTGAAGCCCAATCCTCTCAGGCAGGTCAGTGTGAGAACATTTTGCTACTTACCATTAGCACCAGGATGAGAAGGAAAAAAAAGTTTAAAAAGGTGCCTGGGAGAGATCATTGCTGTTTTGTGACTCGCTGGTGAAATTGTTCTTTAAACTCCAAATGCAGGAGAAAATCCTGCCTGTGACCTCATTCACCAGATCCGTCGGACACGGTGGGCTTGGCTCGTCATGGTTTATGAGTCCAGGCTGCTGGTGGACAGAGGCACCCACCTCTCCGTGTGCGGTTTCACTTGCAAGCTGAGCAAATGTGAAGTGAACTCCCAGCAATATCCTGTGCTGGAGCATCAGCACAATTCACACTCGCTTTATTCAAGAAAAGGCCTATTAAAAGTATTGCTGGCAAAAAAAAAAAAAAAAAAAAAAGGAAGGAAGGAAGAATGGGGGCTGTTTCCAAGCCCCGAAGCACACGAACACCATTTGAAAATAATCTGGCACCTTCCTTTGGGTTGCTCTTGTGTGGGTTTGGGCTGAGTGTCTGGCATTTGCTTTCCACAGCACTTCCAATGAGCCAGGTCTCTGAAAAAAAAGGGTTTCCTTTTTAAATTAACGTTGAGGGAACCAGGTGAGTTTAGTAACTGAGACTGTGAGCGTTCCCCCCAGGAATGTGAGGCGAAAGCTATTGTACCAGCCCTTTCTGTGGAAGATGTATTACAACATGAGCGTGCTCGTGATCAAACAGGTCATAATTTTTTGCACTCATTAATTACTTGAAGCAGTTCATGAGCAATAAATTGAGTTGTATTTTCAGAAAATATCCATGGACTAAAGCCAGGAAAATCTGCAGCAATCACAGTCTTCAGGCAATTCCTGACCAGAATGAAGAGGTCTCTCTGACAGGTGTGAGCTGTGAACAGTTCTCTCCACGGTACCAGGAGGAGGATGAATGATTACAGCCGCAGTTTGAATTATTGGTGTTACCGGAGGTATTTCCCCTGCTGAATTATGCATTATATGCTGAATTACAAATTATATCATTGATATTTCTGCTTGCAGTGATGTATCAGGTATTTTTGTAAGATGAAATTGATGATCGTTTTTGAACTAGAAGTATTAGTCCTCAAAGTCAACTTGGTTGAATGCCTGTAGTTCATTCTCAGTCTCTGGACTGAATTTAAACAAGAAGTTGGGGTTTGGAAGCGATTGCATATTGCAGGTGAAGCGTTAGTTTCAGGTGGCAGCTGAAAATGCAGCTAAATAAGATATTTGTTATATAGGATGGAGATAAGATTGCAAGTAGACAAAGACCAGTGTTAATTTAGCTTGTTTGGATGCACATATGTGCCAGCAGAATGAAGGAATATAGATGGTTTATCTGTATGCTCCCTCAGAGAGGTTCTCATGGACCAGCTACACATAATCCAGTTAGAAACTAGACACAAATTATGGTTCAGAGAGCAGGAGCTGCTGTGATTGCTTATGATGCGGAGGGATGGAGAAGGGGATCAGCAGCAAAGAGCAGCGGGGAGTTCTGCAGCTTCCTGAGTATGGCACTGCCACGAGAAACCCAGGGGAGGAGAGCAGCACTGCTGGGCCCTGCTGAGCAAAGCACATGGCCAAAGTGCCTGTCGCTGCTGCGTTTCATAGCCAGGGTTCTCCAAACGTGAAAGTAATGGCAAAATATTGAAGATTATATGAATACACGAAGACAGTTTCTTGCTCGTTTGGATGTGCTGACCTGTTCAGCTCAGCGTTCAGGGCCCCGGGCCCCGCTTGGCGGCTGCTGGCTTTGCAGTGCCCTCCCAGGGCAAAGGCCTTCCAGAGCCCGTGCCCTCAGCTGGCCTCTCTCCTCCTGGCACTGAGGGAAATCTGCTTTACAGGCTCCTTTTCTTGGCTTGCCTCAGTCTTCTCTTGGTTTTATGGGTTCTAAGCAGCGAGAAGGAAGTGTTCCGCGCAGCGGAAGATTTCTCCTTCCACACGAGAAGCCCCAAACCGAAGCCGTGCTGGGAATTTGCAGAACATGGCAGCAGTCGGCTGCAGCCTTCGTGCGCAGGCCGCTTTTGGGCCCTCCGTTGGTCGGGCCGGGGCCGCGCCGCCTACGGGCACTCGCAGCTCCCGCCTGTCACGGCAAATCCGGGTTTCTCCTTTCCTGAGCTGGGAAAGCCGCGTGGCGCAAGGGCTGCTGTGGCCCATGGGGGCTGCGCCCGCCGCGTCGGGCCCTGCCGGCGCCCGCACGCCCACGCTGTGGGGCAGAGCCCGGCCCAGGCCAGCCCCATGGCGGCTCCCAGGGGCAATCAGGGGCAGGGCTGTGACGCGGAACAAATCTGCAAGGAAAGGGAGAGAAAACTTGCTCATGGGTTGCTGCTCCCCTGTGTCTTTACAGCAGAGGAGGTCTGCCAGGTTTCTGCTCCTCCGCAAGATCCAGGTGCAACCCTTGGTGCCCTCACGGTGCCCGAGATGACAGAGTAGATGCATCCTTAGAGTTGTTCCTTTGTTCCTCTTATTTGAAGCAATTTTAATAGCAGATCTGTCTGCTCTTCAGGAGGTCCCAGAAATACTGAAGAGAAAGCGCGGAAGGGATTACTGCCCAGGGTAAGTGCAGATCTCCAAGCTGGCTCTGCTGTGCTGCGTGCCCGCATCAGGCCTCTCCAGTGACTTCCACTTAGCGGCATCATCGTGCGAGGATGCTGACTCACGGGCGTTTTGCAAAGCGATGCAAGCACGACAAGCCAGACTAATCCCGGGATTGGCTGTGAATGTCAGTTATTGTTTCTGTTGCTTCCATCCTGATGGAAACGCAGGGTGATTTCAGTAAATTCCTTCTCCCGAAGGCATCAGTCCGCACTGAATTTGGTCCCTGGCTTTCGAAGCGCTGTGGCCTGCTGCTGCCTGGCCAGGGCTGCGGGAGGGACTGCAGAGCCGGCTCTGCCCTGGGCACGGCTGGTTGTCGCGCCCGTGGGCCATGACCATCTCACCAAACCCAATGTGCCCTCTTGTGCAGCAGCTGGAAGGTTTCCATAAGCGGGTCTGGATCCCACAAACCCAGCAGGGTTTCCTTGGCCCCAGGAGCTTGGCAAGAAGCTGCCACAGGGCCCGGGCTCCCCGCAAAGGCACCGGGGCGAAGCTGCTGAGACAGGGGGGTGGTGGGTGACCTTGGGGCGTGCTTTGCCTTCACTGCCATTCAGTGCTATTCTGAGTCAGACTTGCAGGGAGCGTTTGCAGCAAACCTACAGTCACGGTTCAGCTGGAGTTCCTTGCTGCAGTCCTTGAGGAGACGTGGTCATGCGGGAACACGGTCCGCATTCTGCCATGCTCTTCTCTTTTATATAAAGGCTGTTGCAAGGGATTTTTTTTTTTAATGCTTAAAGAATGTTATAATTAACATCAAATGAACAAAAATGTCCACAGGAAAAATGTTCGTGCTAGGCAGCAAGTTAAGGGCAGATGAAAGTGTCCAACCTGGAGCCAGATGACAGCATTAATGAAGACAGAACGGCACCAATTTTGATTCTTCTCATTACTTACATGAATAGGATGTGGAAATCAACTAAATAATTTTAGTAACAATGTACATGTGAAAAAGTTTTAGGCTTGGTGAAGAATTCTTATTTATTACTTTTATTTTATACAATGAGGTGTCTAGATCCAAACTATCCCGTGAAAAGAGACAGGTCCTAGCTGTGCAAATACCTAAAGTTTCAGCAGGCAGCTAAATGGTCTTCATAACTATGTGTTTTTAGGCAGTAATTCAGACCCATCTATTTTAGCTGTTGGCTTTAGGGGAAGATTAATTTGCCAGGGCCTACTTCCTTTCATTTCCTGCATTTCCTACTTGTTGTAAAGAGTAGAAACCCTAGAAATGAAGCCACACTGTATATGTCAAAAAGTGACAGTTTGTCCTATGCAGGCCCTCAGGATGCACCTCTTAGGTAAGTTTTTTGCCCTGTTTGACCAAGAAAATCCAGGAAAGAAAATGAGTGGATGGCTGGGGGAAAGATGAAGAAATCTGCAGCTAGCCGCAGCCAGCATGTGGGATTTAATCCCACATAGGGTCTGTGGAGCAGATAATATCCCTTTTTTGGTAAAAATGCTCTGTTAAGAATTGTGATACAAATAACATGAGCCTTTGTGTCCGAGAAAAGCAAAGGGCAACCAGGAAGGGCTCCTCTCAGCTGCACAGACCTCGTCCTCATCCCCTGAGGCATTTGGGCTCAGAAGTAGGCAGAGACCCCTCTATGAGGTGGCCAGTCCTGAGGATTTTCTATGGAAAACACCCAACGTTGCTGTCTGAGGTGCAGCAGCAAACAGCATTTTCTTTTTCTTTTTTCTTTTTCTGCCAGAAGCAAAGCAACTGGGAGGAAGTGTAGACCTGTCGGCTGGCTTTTCTTTTTATAGCACATCATGAACTCTGTATTTCCTCCTCCGCTGCAAACAGCTGCACCTTCTCCTGAGAAAGCAAATTGACTCTGAGTAGGTCAAAGAACCAAAAGTGAGCAGGTGAGGCTCTAGATTACACAGTCTGCTTGGCAAGAGCTGCTTATCTGAGCGACCTGCCTGTCTGCAAGGCAGAAACGCGGAGCGGCTCTAAATCCCCAGGATGGAAGCAGTGGCTGGCTGAGAGCGAAAGCTCCGCAGGGCGAAGCAGAAAGAATGAGCCTGTTTGACTGCCCAGCCTGTTAAAAAGGGACGCTGGACAGAAGATTGCCTCTGACAGCATCCACAACGGCCGGAGAGTCGGACGGGGATTTAGTGCCACTGTCACGTTCAGTGACTCCATGCCGGGCGCAGCAGTGGCTCTGCCTGGCGAGGGCTGGGACGGGCATGGGGACAGGCAAGGCATCGCCCAGCCAGACCACCCTGCCCAAGATGCGGCGGGTTTCGGGGCACACAGCCCTCTGCCCTCACCGCATCATTTAGTGATGGAGTTTTATGTCTTTTCCTTGAGTACAGGCACCTCAAACCCCTGAGGTGCTGCTGAGCAATTGGCGTGTGTCAGACAGCAGAGAAATGTGCCATGAAACCACCTTTTCTTGTAATGCCAGGTCAGGGTGTGCGGAGGAACCTGTGCTGTTTTTCCTGAGGGGCCCCCATGTCCCATTTGGACTCCAGTGATTGGGACTTTCAGAATTCCAGCATTGGTCCTCAATGAACCACAAAGCCTACTGTGAACTGGAGGTTAAACCCCAGCTGTGAAGCCACAGCAAACTTTTATTTAAAGCAGGATAGATGAGAGAGAAATGATAAAGGTTAAAGACAATCAGTCTTTCTTTTGGAAGTAAGTTGTTACGTCACTAATTGAACAGCAATTTTTGAAAGCAGAGTTCAAGCTGGCATAAGATTAGCCAAGATTAGTGAGGCTTTCTGCCTGGTATCCTCAATCATCTAGTGTGTCTTTCAGTTAGTAATCCCTGTTTCAGGTCAATGAATCTTCTTGTAGGAAGGAAAAAAATACAGGTTATACAAGAGAGAGCTGAGGCTTCACTTGTCATGCACAAGGCATTTAAACCTGTCTCCCGCATTTCAAAGGCTTCCGACATTTAATGAGCCTAATGCCCCTCTCAGGAGCAGCGTGTTGGGCAGGGAGCTCCTCAGCAGCTCCTGGGCACCAGGGAGAGCTGTGCAGAGCGGCTGGGGGGACGTTCCAGGTGAGTGTTTCGCAGGAGGCCTCTCCATCACAGCTGCAACCTGGCTGCCTCGGAGAGCCCACGGCGCCTGGCATCCCTTCTGCGTCGGCACCAGCCTCAGGCACAAGCGTGCTTTGTCCCCGTGTTCAAACCCTGATGGCGCTGTGCACGGGGAAAACAAGACCTGTTCAGAAGCTGCAGCTGCGGGCCACGCTGTTGACAAGAAATTGCCGCTATGTCCCTGCTTTGCTGTTCCCTCTTCATACAAATTCACGCTAAAACAGCTCTTCTGGACTGCACAGCATGAGCAGAGGAGGAAGGAAGGGTCTTGTCCATCCCTCCAGGCAGGCCCAATATGCTTCAGAAAGTGATAGGGCTTTCCCCAGATGCGTGTCCCAACGTGCGTCGGGGACACCAGTGACAGGTTGTCACAAAATGTGCAGCGTTTTATCATGCAGTGATATAGTAGAGGTCCATCGAACAGCTCCTTTCTCTATTTTTCTCTATTAATATGATTTCTCTTTTCTTCCTACAGGCTTATCTGCATTACCAAATTCTTGTATTTCTGAAGGTCACGCTGTCAGCTGAGAGTGGTGCAGGTGCTCCTATCCCACAGCAATTACAAGGTAAGGTTTAACCTCAGCGAAAGACATTTACGTTACCATGTCAGGTGTTACATTTGTGAAGGGCTGGGTGGGAGTGTAAGCAGCTCCTGCAATGCAGCCCATGTCATGTAACTGGATCATCTGTATCCCAAGAGAAGTGAACCTGAATTCAGTTTTCCAGTCTGAACTGTGCTAAGCATATGTGGACATATATTCAGCTAAAATGCTCTAGATTCAAAAGTTAATTAAGAGAAATCTAATTAAGATTGAATTAGTTATGAATGTGAGTATCCCCAACAGAATCTGATGCAGTTTGCCTTAAATTCAGACCCTTAGTTAATGCAGATTGTATTTCTTTTTTGACAAGCCTCGAGCTGGAGAAGTACCTGTAGGTGCTGGCTGTTAAAGCAGCCTCTCCTCAGGCAGTAAGGGGTGAGAACAGGGCAGCTGTCCAAAAGAGGCTCGAAGGTAAAGGGCCCTGCTGTGCAAGGGCAGCTCTTACCATTATTATCCCTCATCCTTCAGCTGAGGCACGTGGCAGTTATCTTTTTCACAGCTCATCCTGGGGCATAGATGATGCCGATCTCCCACCTGTAAATTAGTTGGTGCACTGATAAATTGAAAGGCAACGCGAGCTGTGGCTCTCTCCATGGAGAGGAGTTCACAGAGACCCTCTTCTACTCTCTCAAGTCTTTAGGACCTTTGGGTGACTCCTGACTAATGGTGAGAGTGGGGAGATGAATAGGCTCATTTTTGGTACAGGACTCCTGGAGGCCTGTACAAAATGCAGTAGTTTTCCATTTTTGGAGGGATTCAATTCTTATGGTGGAGCTGTGTGGGAAACCAAGAGTGAATTTTTCATTTTGTTTTCCAGACTGTACAGAATACGTCTTCCTGGATGAAGGAAACCTGCGTACATGGCACTGCTTTGAGTCAAAGCTGCCTTTTCATGATGCAAAGGGGAAGCAGCAGTGATGCAGTTTTGGCATACTTCTCCTGTTGGTTTTCGAAATTCATGTCTTGCGTTGTTTCAGTTGGCTTTCAATGATTATCATTTATTCACTCACACTTGGAATCTGTATCTAAGCTTAGTATTCCTCTGGGACTTGAGTTAAATGAGTATTTCACTCCTTACATTATTTCCATACCACAACCCTGCTAGCACCGCCGTCTTAAAGCCCTTGGTGCCGTTCTTTCAGTGTCACCCATTTTGGGGGGTGTCTGTTCGAGGACGGCGGGGGAGTTTTGCCGGAGAGCGGAGCGGGGCTGGGCAGGCCGGGAGCTGCCGCGGGAGGCTGCGGAGCCGCCCCGGTGCCCTGGAGGCCTCGCGCTTCTCTCCCCTCTCGGCTTTTCCTTGTGGCAGCGGTTTTCTCACCGTGCAGCGTTTCCTGGCTCTGCTGCCTGGCCTTGCTCCTCCCTTTCCCCCGCCCTGCTCCGTGGGTGCTGCAGCTCCCTGAGAGCTGCCACAGAGATGGCGTTGTGCTCCGCTCTGGCCCTCTTTCCCCCGGCCACCGGTGCTGCTGCTCCTCGGCAGCTCGGCTGTGCCATCCCGCGCACACTGGCCACGGCGGCGCCTGCCCTCGTGCTGGGGCCGCTGCCTTGCTCTCGTGCTGCCCCTCTGCGCCCCATGAGCTGCACGGATCCCTCCGGAGCAGGGCAGGAGCAGGCCCTGGCGCCAGGCCTCTGCCATGCGCAGTTCCCAGCATATGCTTCCAGAAGTCTGGCCTACATCCTTTCGACAAATTATTAATAGAAATCATGTCAGCAGTTGGAATATTCTAAAAACTTATTTTTCTACTGTTGGCTGCTGGGAATGCAGTATGCGAAATATTAATTTTGCCTTGCACATTGTTAAGAAGAGGTTCTGACAGAAGAGAAGCCTCATTCTTTTGAAGTGCAGTAGAAATAGCAACGCGGCCTCTCTGAACTCAGAGTTACATTTGATCAGATGTAGGCAGAGGCACTTGAGTTTGAATTTTGCTCCCGTGATTGCAGGCATTTAAGAAAGGTTGTGTCTTTATATGGCAAAAATGAACAGAACAGCAGGGAACTCTAAATTGAAGTTTGGAAAAGGGAGTGTATTTGAATAGCATTTCTCAGGCACTGCGATAAAACCTGCCTGGCTTTCACCTAAATTCAAATAAAGGAGGAAGATTATGAACGAAGCCTAAGGTGGAGTATCAGTAGATGGTTAGATTTTTCAGAAATTATCACTGTCTACTCCAGTAGGGTACAGTGGCCTTGAGTGGAGTCCGAGGGATGATTCTGCCTTCCCTGCAGAGATGCAGATGGCGATAGCACTTAGACAGGGTGGATGAGATGCAGGACGAAGACCTGCTGATCGCAGCTGGTTGAAGAGGGCTTATTTTAATGCAAAAATTCTGAGCTGAGCAGCAAACTCAGCTGTTAAGTCAGTGTTGTGTATTGCATTATGGGAGCTGAGAGCCCAGCAGATTCTTTGTCACAAAGATCTGACTGTTAGTTTAACTGTAGGGTTTTTTTATTATTATTATTTTCACAAGCCCCAAGATTTCTTGTTCCCTGCTGAAACTATTACTAAAACACTGAAAGATCCAATAGGATGGAAAACAGATCACTGGTCGTGTTTGCTTTCCTGCCAAGTGGCCACTAGCCAGGTACTTTTACCCAAAGAAAATTTTGCTGCAGTTTTGTAAAATTTTCCCCTGTCGTTGACAGAGAGGATGAACTGCCCTGCAGAGAAAGCACTGGATTGGCCCTCAGAAAGGCCAAGGTGGGCCTGAGACATCCTGAAGGATTTGAAGAAAATGCCTAATCCTCGTATGCCCTATTAAAGTGTGTATGATACTGTCATAGCCTGCCAGGGCTATTTCTGTCATGAGCCATTCCTGGCAGTGACAGTATTGTGTGTTGGACATCCTGCCACCACAGGATCCTGATCTTGTCCGAAGCCTTTTTACTCCTAATAAAGAAGAGCTATAAAAATCAGAATGCAGGATATTAACAGTGCAAAACTAGCTCACATACAACAACTTCCTCAATCAGACTACCCTGCAGTACGTTGGCTGAGGTTATTCAGCGATGTGTGAGCTGATGCTACCTATGGATCTCAGGGCCTTACTGCTTTTAAGATTGCTCCTTGTCCTATGTCTGATGGATGAGCATCTTAGCCAGCAGTGCTGCTGTGCAAGTGGGATGATAGCAGTGCAATGGAAAAAAAAAAAGTCACTAGCTTCTTCCCCCACGCTGCCTCCAGAAAGCAGATCAGCAGATAACAGTTAGGAGGTAACACAGGTGCGGACACATTTCTCACGGAACTGGAGGCCTTGCATGTGTTTTTGATCCAGACAGCTGCTTATGCGCATCTTCTCCTGCACCGAGCAGCGGAAGCAGCGGGTGACTCGAGCGGCCGCCTGGCTCCGGGCGCTGTAACTGCTGTAGCAGCACAGGGTTGGGGGCGACAGGTGTAATACTGTCATGGCACTGCTGGGTGTTGCTGAAGCTTAAGTGAAACTGCAGTGGCCGAGGCCAGCAGGTTTACTGGCTGGGTGAAGGATCTTCCAGCTGTGCACGTCACTGTGCAGTTTCTAGAGAGATGTCTATGTGTTTTTTCCCAGATAATTCAGAAAAATGCTGTGGGGCGGCAGCATGGGACACTGATACTCAACAGCTCCGCCGTAGCTCCAGTCCTAAAGGGAAAACTAGTCTAAGCCCATAAAGCCTTTCCGTGTGACTGTGTGTCTGAAGCAGACACCGAAAACCTCCCTTCTTGCGAGATGCTGCTGAGCTGGACGGGCCGTGCCTGGAACCGGCCTTGCGTGCCCGTGCGTGGGTACGGGCCCTCTGCAGCCTGCTCAGCACCTCGGGAACTCCTTGGCACCCTCCTTGGCAGGTTGACCAGTTATTCACACCTGTGGTTCTTCATTTCTCCCACTATTTGGTGCTTAGGGATAGGCCCCAACCCAACTTTCTACAACACTGTTGCCAGGGTGGATGGGTCCACACATTTTTGCCTCTTCTAAAAAGCAAATGAAACCAAGTTGCCCCTCTCTGCACGTCAGTGACCAAGTATACAAAGGAAGAACAAGGTGATCTCAAAGTAAATAATCTGAGTGGAGCCCCTTATTTTGTATCTGCTCTTGTCAAGATATATTCTTCATAAAAGAAAGTTGTGTTTTGAATATAGACCCTTGTCTGAGCTGGAGAAAAATATTCTTTTTTTCTTTTTTTCTTTTTTTCCTGCTTGCGATGATTTCTGGCTCTTCCTGCGTGGAAGCTTTACTGGACAGGGATCGAACCCTTTTGACTTGCCTGCCAAACAAAATGAATTGCCGCAAGGAGAGCATGCCATGTGCCCTATTTTACAGGCAAACCAGAAAAGAACTTGGATGCTTCGCTTCCTCTGAGCTTGCTGCCAGATCTCATGGGCTAATGTATGCGAGCTATATGGCAGAAGACTGCTTTGCAATGTCTCCTTTACGAGCCTCACGGAACAGCCTTTAGTAACTGGTGGGCCGTGCTCGGAGCAGTAACCCGGGTCGTGGTGCCCTGCATGTGCAGAGGTTGCAGTGGCTCCATCTCTGTGAAGGACCCCCTTCAGTCTGGCAGTATTACCTGGTGAGTAGATGTTCTGTGATCAGTACTGTCAAGTCCTAGCACTGTGGTTAAATGCATTCATTATAGAGAACATTTTATGCCTCCAGAAATAGTTGGAATGCTGATTGTAACACTTTCTACTCTCTCGTTTATTGGACAAGAAGTTGAATCAAAGGCGTGTTTTGGCCCGCATGCAATTTTATTTCTTTTTAGACCACTGAGACACAAAAAAGGTTTCCCTGATCGTTTTGTACATCAGATGTGTGTCCTGTGACTGCAGTCACAGGCCCTGAGGCTTTGGAAGCTCACACACGTGTTTGAGGCTCTCCCCACCCGCAGTGCAGGCAGGGCCACACGTACCTGGCCTCACTACACACTCTGCAAAGGACCTTATTGCACCTGCCTCCCTGCTCCGTGCAGAGCTGATGATTTGGGAGTTTGAGCCAAGTGGAACTGGAGTATGAGGCTGGTTCTTCAGAAGTGAGATTTTTGCATAGCTGTATCTCAAAGCTCCGTGCAGCTTCCCTATGAAGGTAACATTTCCCGATGAAAGTCTTACCACAGAATCAGCAGAGGTGGTGAA
Organism: Tinamus guttatus; assembly: GCF_059628265.1. Taxonomy (NCBI): domain Eukaryota; kingdom Metazoa; phylum Chordata; class Aves; order Tinamiformes; family Tinamidae; genus Tinamus; species Tinamus guttatus. The sequence goes on along the minus strand of NW_028289126.1, from coordinate 979,113 downwards.
AGCGAGTGGGTAGGAGAAAAACTTCCTCTCCTCCAAACAGCCTACTTCAATTATATGTTGTGAAATAACAGAGCTCTAAGTGTGCCAGCAAGGATTCTCAGAAGACTGGAACTGGGTGCGCGTGTTATCTTCCGTGAGACTGCTTTTTATTTCCACTTTCTGTTGCGCACTCAGCACGGGGCGCTGTGTGGGACCGTGTCCCGCTGTCTTACAGGACAGGGTTCCGTTACGGAGCTGGTGGGAGATGATCAAATTCCCTCTCTGCTGGGCTTACCCAGTAGAACTGGAATCAGGGGAATAGAGGTGCAAAGGTTTAAATGAATAGAGCAGAGGGAATGGACCTAACTGACATATGGAAGAGTTATAGGGAAGAAGAGAATGGTTTTAGCTGTGAATTAGGAATTCAAAGAGGCAGCGATAGACTACAGATGAAACCAATTTTCTTCTGTATGTCACAAACAACTGGTTATATTTTCACTTTTTCTTTTCCTTTTGTTCTTTTTTAAATCCAATGTTAGTTGTCTTGCGTGAAGTCTGGCGGTGTGTGTAGGGTCTGGATCCATTCCCACTGAAGCTGGTGCAAAGACTTCTACGGATTAGTTGGCTTTCCAGGGTCCAGTCAACTTTGCAAATTTTGTTTTAGGCAAATACACTTCTACAGCTACTGCTTCTAAATTATGGAAGTAATTTCTCAGAAAAGATAAAAATTGTTATAAAAAATCTCCATAAAAATTCTATGATCATTAGCTTCTTAGATGTAAATGAGAAGGGACGAACAGAGTGCTAAGAGACCCATTAGGAACATCAAATATCATCCCGCTGGGTTTGAAATGGGGCCGGGCACACACTGGAGCTGCCGCATGGCCTTGGCGCTCCTGTCGCGTTTCCCCACCACGCGTGCAGGCTCCGCAGAGGCACTGTGATGTGTGCAAGCAGCAGACCCTCTCCTGGGGGTCTGCGCAGCTCAGCTTACACAGCTCTTGATGTAGAGGGGGTGTAGCTCTTTTTTAAGAAAACGTGTGTATCTGACAGGCATTTAGAGAGTCTTTATGTCTGGAAAAGGGGAAGACTCTAGCTTCATCTCGTATCATTTTTCATTCACATGGAAGCTCTGCTTCCTTGGCTTCTTAGACAGCATACCGAGCTAAACTTGTATTGCTCAGGTCCTCCTTCCTTCTTTCTTCCTTAAGCCTAATCAAAGCTAGAGATGGAACATCCATGTGGTACCTGCATAGTGTTATGGCACATGCGAAGAGGAGTGATGGGTGAATGTAGCTGGTGCACAGCAAGAGTGGCCTGAATCTATAGAAAAATGTTGTGACCCTTCCACAATGTCCATTGAGGTTAGGGCAGGATTTGAGAGGATTTGAGAGCACTGTTGCTCAGCAGTCAGTGCCCTGGTGGGCTTCTTGCTCATTGGCACTGCTTGCTCTTCGCTTACCATTTCTGGTCACCGTAGTGCCCAGGGCCTGGTCTTTCCATAGCCATCCATGGTCTTTCCATATCATCCAGGGTAGATATTGCCACTGTGGCTTGAGTATGGCCATGAAGGGCACTTTCCCCTGATAGCTTCAGACGACTTTGGAAGGGGCAGATCCCTCGGGAAAGCCCCTGCCTCCTTGCAAAAATAATAAAATGCCTGCCTTCATTAAATATAATCTTTGCATTTAGACAGAAAAAAATAGGAGAGAATGGGGGAGATGGAGAGGAGAGTGTTGCTCATTTCCCATTCATGACTGCAATGCCTTAGTGTCCTCAGGCATCTTCTGAGTCCGGCGTGTGGAGAGCAAAACCAGGGCCGGAGCGGGGTGGCTTAGCGATAGCATCGCTGCAGCCTGGGGAGCTGCTCGCCCCGAGCAGCCTGTGCCCGCGGAAAAGTGCTTTTATCCAGGGGTTCCATGCTGTCCTTCCCCTCTGAGGGCACAGGGTGCTCCCTCAGCAAGTTTGCTGATGACACGAAACTGGGAGGAGTAGCCGATACCCCAGAGAGCTGCACTGCCATCCAGAGGGACCTGGACAGACTGGACAACTGGGCGGCGAAAAACCTCATGCATTTCAACAAGGCCAAGTGCAAGGTCCTGCACCTGGGGAGGAATAACCCCAGACACCAGTACAGGCTGGGGACTGACCTTCTGGAGAGCAGCTCTGCAGAGAGGGACCTGGGTGTCATGGTGGACAACAAGTTGACCATGAGGCAGCAGGGTGCCCTCGTGGCCAAGAAGGCCAATGGGATCCTGGGGTGCATTAAGAAGAGCGTCTCCAGCAGGTCGAGGGAGGGGATCCTGCCCCTCTACTCAGCCCTGGTGAGGCCACATCTGGAGTATTGTGTCCAGTTCTGGGCTCCACAGGACAAGAGGGATGTGGAGCTGCTGGAGAGAGTCCAGCGCAGGGCTACAAGGATGATCAGGGGCCTGGAACATCTGCCCTGCGAGGAGAGGCTGAGGGAGCTGGGCCTGTTCAGCTGGAGAAGAGAAGGCTGAGAGGGGACCTGAGCAGTGTCTAGAAGTACCTCAAGGGAGGCGGTGAGGAGGATGGTGCTGGCCTCTTTTCACTGGTGGCCACCGACAGAACTAGAGGAAATGGCCACAAACTGAAGCACTAAAAGTTCCACAGGAACTTAAGGAAACATTTCTTGACAGTGAGGGTGCCAGAGCCCTGGAACAGGCTGCCCAGAGAGGTTGTGGAGTCTCCTTCTCTGGACGCAGTTCTGTGCCACGTGCTCTAGGTGACCCTGCGTGTGCAGGGGGTCGGACTACATGATCTCTAGAGGCCCCTTCCAACCTTAAGCATTCTGTGATTCTATGATTCTCTGCCCGCCCCGCAGCCGCTGCGTCCCGCGTCGGGTTTGCCCTGCTCTTCCTGTGTGTTGGCTCTTCCGTCGGCTGTTGTCGAACAACCTTTCTCGGCAATCTACTAAACACGAGATATCTAATTTTAGACAAGAATGATCCCAGCTGCATTTCTGACTTGCGCTGTAATATGTATTTCGTAAAAAGAAATTTCCTTCTTAATCTTTCAAAGGTGATACAGCGTTCAAAAAAGCAGCCATGTCTGGACCTCCATTACCTACTGTTTCTCATTTCCGTGGAGAGAATTATAATTAAAATTACAGGCCGAGGTCTTTAATCACAATCTATCTGAAGGTTAATATCAAGGGTTTATGCTCTGCTTTTCCCTCAAAGCTTACCAGAAGTGCTTGATTCGTGTGCCAGTCACAATTTCTGGGCTTCGCCAGCAATTGCCTTTATTATTGGCTCCATAATAAAGAATCACACGGTTGGAGATGAAGTCAGGCTGTGGTAAGGCAATGCATCACTGTTGCTTTGTGTGCAGGAAGCCTTGATAGAAAGCCATGTTCAGATGTAAATGATGTAGATACTCTCTAGATATATTAAAATCAGGAAGCACAATTTCAGCTCTTTACCTTACCCATTGCAGGAAGAACAGCTTTCTCTCCTTACACCCACTACCCAACAACAGATTGAGGAACACACAGGCATGCAAACTCTCATACGCCAGTACTTCATCCTTCTCTAACAACAATAGTGCATGGCTTTCTGTGAAAAGAATTCCCAACCATTTAATTACTAAAACTGTTTTAGTATTTTTTTAACTCTGCCCACCCAACATAGATTAAAAAAGCATTAAAGCCC